>NC_056739.1:1958988279-1959013273 GCF_019279795.1 Protopterus annectens
TTTCAGGCCAACCCTGGGGGGCCCATGGTAGCATTGACACTTGGCCAGATTTCACATGAGAATTTTACAATGGCGGCTTGTAACACAGTGGTTCATTCTTCATCAGCCTGTGTCAACAGAGATTGTAATCACCAGTGTCTGCAAAAGGGATCTTGTGTTGAATCCAATCGGGTCAAGTTCTGCAAGGTCATCTTTCCATTCCACTGCAGCCGAAGGCCACAAGTGACCACAGACACTTCCCAGCAAGGGTGCGGGGACATTTTCTGGGAAGGACTGTTCAAGGCACTTGGTCCCTGTTTGAGGCCATTTTGCACATCAGTGTCCTAGAGACGAAAGCAGTGCTTTTAACGTTTGTAGGCTTTCCAAGATTCTCTCCTGTAGGGGACGATTGCAAATCAAACTGACATGTCAGTGTTTTGGTACATCTACAAACGAGGACCTAGATTACACCCATTGTGTTGAGAATTTCTCAGTGTGGCATTGGGCGATCTCATCCAACCGTTTTCTTATAGCATCACACATTCCAGGGAAGTAGTGTGATGGCAGACAAATTGAGCAGGTAGATTTACCTCACGAATGGTCCCTCAATCAGAAAGTTTTGGAAAGGCTATTCCAAAGATGTCAGCCATGCTGCAGTCTATTTACCTCCTTCTTTGGTATAAGTTTACAATTCCAGATATAGTGTCCAAGAAAGTATTAATCTTTTTTCAGCAAACTGAATCTGAGATAATTAAGACTATAGGTGCATTGTGGTTAAGGGATGAGCTTGAGAGTTTGTAGTCCCCATCAGCTACTGTAGCGGCTGAGTTGGATCAGAGGATTGGAACTGAACCCACACGTTTGAGGAAGAATGAAAGTGGGCAACACAGAATGTTGTGGTGAGTATATAACTTTCTTCATACTTTCTGTTTTTTAATTTAGTATTTTATTGGCGGTCTTATGTGAACGTCTGCCCTGCCATCTGTCATGTCTTCTTTAAATCTGGTGCCAAGCAAATTCTAAAAGTCTGCCTCTCTATTCAAAGTGGGTAATTTGGAGATCTAGCTCCTATTTAATTGCCTACTATTTCAAAAAACTTTTACAAATTTGAGCAAAATCATTTTTCATCTGGTAAGCTTTCCTTATTTAAAAAGTGCACCAAGACAGAAACGTAGTAAATCACATCAAACCAATAAAAACTCCTAAAGCACAGACATTATATGGCTGTGGAAATTTGCAAAAGAGTAGAAGGCTAATGGAGCAGACTATCGTGTTTACTTGCCCACAGATGTCCTTCAAGGATGCATCTGCAGTCCTTACAAATGGGTTGTCCTGTCGTCAGGCAGCCCTTCGGTCGGCCGGATTCCAAAGTCTGGGTCTGGCTTCGGCTGGTGTCGCACTTCACCCGACGTCATTGCTGCAGTTACTCGGGTATAAAGGCATCAGGCGACGCCATTTTCCTCGGTCTTTCTTGCCGCGTGGCGCCCGAAGCAGAAGCTGTTCGCAAGTGCCGGTCGGTCAGAACCAGAGATTACTACTAACGAATACTTCTACTACTACCGAAGACTTCTAAAACCACAGTTGTCTGAGGCCTCCTCCACTTGTTAGTGTTTGCTCCATGCCATGCTACTTGTATACCGTAGTCCCCTCTGATGACCAGTGTGACCTCGACTCCCTCTACCATCTAGATGACCTCATTTACATAAAGTAGATTACAATAATTTAATGGTTGCTATCAATTGCCCCCGAGGCTTACTCTTTTGCCTGAAACCAGGCACTCCTTTTCCAGTCAGTGCCTGTCATCTGCTGTTTGTCCCTACAGTGTTTCTGCATGCACTGGCACAACTGTTACCAGTTCAACAAAAGTGTGTTCCTTCAGTTTCAGCACTTGCAGCATCTGTTCACATATTGACCTGACATAAGTGTAACTAACATTTATGTAACCAGTTGCTTGTTGAATAAGTTTCACATGCAGGACTGAACTGACGGTGTGTGTTCTGCAGTGTTGTACCTCTTTTAAAGGAAGACTCCACCTTAGAACTCAAAACATATTGTTCCATTATATCTTTGTTTTTGAGCTATTTTGATGCCTCAAAATTACTCCAAGTGCTGCTTTTAGAATTTTAATGTGTTTCTCTCAAAATGCCAGGTGATGGGGCCTGCCTTGGTAACGTGATCTTGTTTCCTTGCTTTTATTCCCTCTTCCCAGAATACATTTCAAGTCCTGTTTATATGACTCATGCTAGACATAAGGAAGTGGTGCTGTTTTCTGGTGCCATTAAGATTGAATGGCAAGACTGTAAAGCGCTGTTATCTAAACACAACTTCTGTAACAGCGCTGTTTTTATGTTTACGTGACTGAGCTTCATTTATGTGTCTGTCAGAGCTTGTTCTATGCTATAAATAGCTGTTGGCTACTTGCAGAAAAGAAAGTAGGATGAATAAGTTGTTTTTTTATTTTTTGTAGACCTAAAATATTTGACAAACTCTCCCCCACACTGAAGTTGGTGTGAAAACTCGCTGCAGTAAATTATTCTTGCTGTGCATTTACAAGTGACAAGTAGTAGGACTCTGAACTTAGTCTGTCTGCTACTTCCCAATGCCTTTAGTGTGAGGGTTTTTCTCTCGTGAATGATGCAGACTTAAAACGTGCTTTACAAGTTCCTCAATTATTTCGATCATGTTCACTCACCTTTTTTCTGTTTCATTTTTATTTATACTTTGGTAACCATGAAAGTCAGCTGGTCCCAGGAAAGTCAGCTGGTCCCAGGACCATTTTCAGCCACAACTTGGGCTACATTGGCAAAGATAACTATTATTAAATGCACTTGGCAATACAAAGAAAAAAATACTGACAAAGACACTGACCTAGATTGCATGTGCAACACATAGCCAGTGTGTGACAGTGACCAAGTATATCCATTGAGCAGCATTTACTAGAATGTATACATTAATAATGCTTAACTATACCATGTTTGTTATAAATAATTCATTGTATGCACACATGCACATACATATTTGTGTGTGTATATGTATAAAATGTGTGTGAAGTACACGTGTACAAAAGTGTGTGTACGTGCACCTTTAAACACAGTTAAGTACTTCTCATTTCCAGTTTTTTAGGGTTTTTAATGCAAGGGCACATAATAAATGTATGTTAAAGTAAATTCAGCTGTATATTATGGTTGCAGTCGAACAATGTAAGGACCGACTAGTCAGTGGGACCCTCTTAAAATAGATCTGCATGTACCAGATATGCATCCCCCTCTGGGAGGATGTCACAAAAAAAGCATTAAGACCTTTTTATGAACAGTATCGGTGCACCTAGTTGCTAGGGTTGCCACCTGACTCTCTCTTTCTGCAGATGTCCTTCAAGGATGCATCTGCAGTCCTTACAAATGGGTTGTCCTGTCGTCAGGCAGCCCTTCGGTCGGCCGGATTCCAAAGTCTGGGTCTGGCCTTGGCTGGTGTCGCACTTCACCCGACGTCATAGCTGCAGTTATTCGGGTATAAAGGCATCAGCCGACGCCATTTTCCTCAGTCTTTCTTGCCGTGGCACCGAAGCAGAAGCTGTTCGCAAGTGCCGGTCGGTCAGAACCAGAGATTACTACTACGAATACTTCTACTACTACGAAGACTTCTAAAAAGCTAAGTACCCCGTTGGGGACTCTTTCTTGCCTCAGCCGATGTCAGAAAAATAACTGTTTAAATTGTGGGAAACAAATACCTCATAAAGATTTCCACTCTTACTGCTTACCTTGCTTAGGCCCAGACCACGACGTAGCAGCTTGTCTAGCCTGTGCTTCTTTCAACCGATTTAACGCCAGGCGTCGGTCTGAATTTGCTGAAGAGTTTTTCGGCTCCACTTTTGCTTACATTATGCCGTCGGATACTCCCGACTACGCAAATTTCTAAAAAATGCAAGGAAAAGGACCGACACTCGCGGTCCGCGGTTTCGGCCGAAACCGCGGTTAAGCCAACCGCGAGTGTCTCTGTTTCGGCTGAAACAAGAGTCCACGGTTCTTCCTTCGGCCGAAAGCTTGCCACTTACCGAGGCCTCTTCCAGCTTGGCTGAATCTGCTACTGAAATCCCACCTGCTCCTGCAGGTTCACAGGATTTATCAGATACTATCCCTTTGGATATTTCTACCCCTGCACGTGGAGCTGCTAGGCCGCCTGCATCCATGTCGATTAAGGCCTTTGCCAGGGCTAAAGCAGCAAAAACTGCCAAAACTGTGCCTGCTAAGACCCCCTCTCACAGGCCCAGTTCTAGTTCACAAATGCTTAGTCTAGCAGAGGATCTCATTTCTTTGATCCGGGGATCCCAAACACATCCAGACAGGGCCTCTCACCCACCTCCAGAGAAGAGGACTAGAGTAGAGCCCCCTGAGCCAGTTTCTTCAGATGACCCCTCTGATGAATCAGATAATTAAGACCCTCCAGAGGCCCCTTTTTCTCCTTATGAGGACTCTGATGCAGAAGAGTCCATTCCTTCTGTCTCTCCGCCTGAGGAATTTTCTTTTGGGGAAACCTTGCATGCTATGAGGGAACAATTTCAATGGCAGGGCCAGGATTTTTCAGATTCTAGGAAAAGGCTTAGAACCTTTTTGCATTTGCCACAGCATTGGCCTTTAGCCATTCCTCCAGTACTTACTGTTGTGGATGATGCTTGTACTGCTCCTGATACTCTTCCTCCGGCCCCTGCTAAGCCCGATAGGTACTACAGGGTTCCGGACACACATTATCATTTGTATAAGGCCCCTTTTGCAGATCCCGAAACTATCTCCCAGGGACCCAAGGCTGTAGCAGCTACCTCTACCAAAACCCTCCCTCTGAAAGGGAATCTAGGGCCTTAGAGAGATGGGGTAAAAAAGTTTACACTTCTGCTACTCTTTCAGCTAGGGCCTTGAACTGTCAATTCCACATGATCCAGTATCAAGAATTTATGTTAGACCAGTTAACTAAAAAGGTGTCGTCGGATGAACCATTAGACAAAAAATCTGTTCAGGAAATGGTACATAACATTCAGCAGGTCAGTAACCATTCCTTAAAATGCGGCTATGATGCACTGGAGGCTTCCTTTAGATCAGCCATGACTGGCACAGTGATCAGAAGGCATGCATGGTTAAAAGAACAGGCCTTACCAGATCATGTTAAATCCAAAGCTACTGGATGCTCCCATGGACAAGATCAATTTGTTTGGCTCTCCTGCACAACAGGTGCTAAAGAAGATGGAAGAGAAGGCAAAATCTGTCCAGACAGTCAAAGATTTCTTACAGGTCCAACCTCCAAGGTTTAGCAGGAATTGGCCCTCCAAGAATTGGTCCTTTCCAGACACCTCCAAAGCTCAGAGAGGCAGGAATAGGCGCTCAAGAGGCAGGGGTCAATCCAGAGGTGCCTACAGGGGACGTCAGTGGCAGGCTAACAACCAGCGTGGTACAGCCACAGATAAAGCCACCACCACGACTACAGGACAGTCACAGTGAATTGGCTCTAGCACCGCCTACCAGGGAACAACTAGAAGCACCCTTAGGCGGAAAGCTAGCCTTATTTTCAGTAAACTGGCATTACATTACAGGAGACAAGTGGATTTTGCAGACAATAGACCAAGGTTACAGGTTTCACTTCCATACTCTACCAAGGAAGAGAGGAATGCCAAACCTACCTCCAAATCAAAAGGCAGAAGCTCTAAAGCAAATAACTCACTTACTAAGGATGAGAGCTGTAGAAAAGGTACCATCTATGGAGCAAGGACAAGGATTTTACTCCAGGCTCTTCCTGGTACCAAGAAAAGAAAACCAATGGAGACATATTCTCGACCTGTCCGCTTTAAACACATACCTCATTGTCCCAAAATTCAAAATGCTGACTCTACAGCAGCTTCTTCCCATGTTTGGCAAGGAGTCTTGGCTGGTAACTCTAGATCTCAAGGAGGCATACCTGCACGTCCCCATACGACCAAATTGCAGAAGATACCTCAGATTTCTTGCAGGATCAGAGCATTATCAATTCTCAGCATTGCCCTTTGGCTTATCTACTGCGCCCAGAGTGTTCACGAAATGCCTGGCATCAGTAATTGCTCATTGCAGGCTTCAGGGAATTCAAATCTACCCTTACCTGGACGACTGCCTGTTACAAGCGGACAACAAAAACAAGCTAGCAGAAGACTTAAAAAGGGTCATTTATCTACTGCAAGCCCTGGGAGATACACAGTCAATATAAAAACGTCAAGGCTGATACCATCCCAAAGGATAACCTTTTTGGGTGCAGAGCTGGACACATCACAACAAATGGCATTTCTAACAGTAGAAAAACAGGAGCAACTCCCTCTCTACTTCTTGGCATTAACAAAACAGAACCAGCTAACAGCAAGAAAAGTCCTGCAAGCCTTGGGTTTCATGGCATCCTGCATAATTTTGGTTCCACATGCCAGACTGCATATGAGAAAGTTACAGTGGTACCTAAGGAATTTATGGTCCCAGCACAAGCACAGCCTAGAAACCCAAATTCCAATAATCCCATGCCTGAAGCAAGAATTCAAATGGTGGGCTCAGGCCTGCCAATCAAACAAAGGACTGCCCTTCCACAGCACTCAACCAAGCCAGACCATCACAACGGACGCCTCAGACCTCTGTTGGGGGCCGCACATGCTGGACAAGTGCATACAAGGCTTATGGACTCAAGACCAGCTGCACCTACACATAAATCAAAAGGAAATGCTGGCAGTAAAACTGGCAATTCAGACATTCAGACCATTTCTTCGACAAGGTCAACTGTTGATAAGGACAGACAACACCACAGTTATGTGGTACATCAACAAACAGGGAGGCACACATTCGTACCCTCTATGCCGGATGGCAATGGAACTCTGGAATGTGGCCCTGAGCCTCAATATTCAGTTACAAGCAATTTTTGTGCCAGGAAAAGAAAACATACTAGCAGACATACTAAGCAGAACTACCACGGATGCCCACGAATGGATGCTGCATCCGGACATATTCAAAACCATTACAAGAAAATGGGGACTACCAGAAATAGACTTATTTGCATCCCCACGCAATCACCAATTGAAGAAATTCTGCACAAGGACGTACCACCCACTTGCTTGGAAAGTGGACTCCCTATCTTTCAGTTGGAAAAACCTGACAGCATATGCATTCCCACCACTTCCTTTGATGCACAAGGTGCTATTGAAAAGACCGTCCAAGGATCATCCTGATAGCTCCAGACTGGCCAAGGCAACATTGGTACACATTACTGAGGAGCATGTCTCGGGAACAAATATGGCCTCTACCACTGGTTCCCTTACTGTTAATCCAAAAACAACGATAGTTGAGTTTAAAATACCTTTATAACAAAGACAACAAAGCTTTCAGGTTAAAAACCCTTTTTCAATGTTTTGCATTACAATTACAATGTAAAACATTGAAAAAGGGTTTTTAACCTGAAAGCTTTGTTGTCTTTGTTATAAAGGTATTTTAACCTCAACTATCGTTGTTTTTGGATTTGCGAATCTTGTCCCTTACTGTTAACACAGAACAACTACAACACCCTGCATCCAAACCTGAAAACACTGCAGCTGACTGCCTGGAACATTGCATAAGACCAAATAACCCAAGTTTATCCCAAAGGGTTAAAGACATTATCTTGGAGGCTCGCAGACCCTCAACAAGAAAAAATTATTCAGCAAAATGGAAAAGATATCACATTTGGAGTACTGCAAAAGGCGAAAATGTGTCACTGGTAAACATAGCCAACATCCTGGAATACTTGGCAGAGCTCTTCCACAATGGCCTGTCCTATTCTTCCATTAAGATTCATGCATCAGCTATTTCAGCAGAATACAACTTGGATCCTCCAGTCTTCTCACATCCTCTGCTCAGGCAGTTTCTGAGAGGAATTAAAAATGTAAAACCACCTAGGAAGCCACCATTGCCAGCATGGGACTTGAACTTTGTGCTAGAAAAGTTGACACTCCCTCCTTTCGAACCAGCAGCAACAGCAGAATTACAATACTTATCATGGAAAACTGCTTTCCTGCTTGCAATCACTTCAGCAAGAAGGGTATCTGAGCTACAGGCATTAATGGCAGTACAGCCCTTCCTGTTCTTCCATCAAGATAGAGTGTCCATGAGAACAAATCCTACTTTTATGCCAAAGGTGGTCTCCAGGGTATCTTTAAACCAAGCTATCTACCTACCTACATTCTTCCCCAACCCACAGAACAGGGGAGAAAGACTGTTGCATACCTTGGATGTACATAGACAATTGCGTTACTACCTGGACAGGACCAAGGGCAATAGAAAAACTGACCAGCTACTGGTAGCATATGCAACAGGAATGGAAGGAAAAGCAATTTCAAAACAGACAATCTCTAAGTGGATAGGAAATTGCATTAGATTTTGTTACGCCTACCATGGGAAGAAAACTCCAGAAAACATCAGGCCTCACTCTACAAGGGCTACAGCCACTACCACAGCTTTTCTACGAGGAGTGGCTACCAAAGACATTTTAGAGGCTGCTACTTGGAGCTCCGTGCATACATTTACCTTTATACTCCAGATCCCGAGCAGGTTTTGCCACTGCTGTTTTGCAAGGGATCTTAACTACACCATAATCTTACTTCTCCTCCTCCCCCAGTTTGGCTATGGTATTCTACCCAGTTGTAAGGACTGCAGATGCATCCTTGAAGGACATAGTACAGTTTTGTACCTACCATAAATGTAGATGTCCGATAGGCATGCATCTGCAGTCAGGATTACCTACCCTCCTTCCCCTCTGTGGTACTCCTAGGGTATTTGCCCATCTTGTAGCTAGCTGGGGGAATCTATTATGGTGTATTTGTTTGTATATATGTACATACATGCTTATTTTTTGTTTGCTCTCTACTATTTGGAACCATTTGCATTTATCCAAATTTAGCCTTCCTAGAGGGCGCCTGGCATCTGGGGCAAGAAACACTGAGGAAAATGGCGTCGGCTGATGCCTTTATACCCGAATAACTGCAGCTATGACGTCGGGTGAAGTGCGACACCAGCCGAGGCCAGACCCAGACTTTGGAATCCGGCCGACCGAAGGGCTGCCTGACGACAGGACAACCCATTTGTAAGGACTGCAGATGCATGCCTATCGGACATCTACATTTATGGTAGGTACAAAACTGTACTTTCTGGCCTATGTTTGTGGGGCGGAGCTTGAAAATGGTAAATGCATTGATACTTTACAAGGAAAAACATTTTCTGACTTTTCTCTAAATGTCACAGAAATCTTTGATACTACATTTAAGTTATCTTAACATAAACTATTATAAATAACATTTAAAGCTTAGCATTTCAGTAGTGTGTTGCTACTTATGTAAATTTGTCAGAGTTGACCATTGCCTTTAAACCCTGACATATTTTTGTATATCAGCTGCTAGGTTCCTGACATTAGCAGGATTAATTGCCCATCTGAGACTGAGAGCAGTACCTAACAGGGAAAACTACAGATTTAACTGAGAAGTTGAGTAAAAAAAAAAAAAGCTGGACTTTCCCTTTCCTTGACTCCAATGTAAGGAAATAAAAGTTTTTTAAAAAAAATACAAGCAGGCTTCTGGTGCCTACACAATGCTGGAACCATATTGTAGGGAGAAACGAAACCGAAAGATTGAGTAAAACTGTATGAGAGGTTGGAGTTTTCCTTTAAAGAGATGTAGTTTTTTTCTGTAGTGTCTGAATGCTTCTGAGTGGATGTGACCTCTAGGTCTAGGTGGTCATAATGAGTTGTGGATGTCCTTCATGGATGCATCTGCAGTCATAACAACTGGGTTGTCCTGTCGTCAGGCAGCCCTTCAGTCGGCCGGATTCCAAAGTCCGGGTCCGGCTTCGGCTGATGTCGCACTTCACCCGACGTCATCTCTGTTGGTCTTCGGGTATAAAAGCATCAGCCGACGCCATTTTCTTCAGTCTTTCTTGCCGCGTGGCGCCCGAAGCAGAAGCTGTTCGCAAGTGCCGGTCGGTCGGATCCAGAGATTACTTCTACGGAATACTACTTGAAGACTTCTAAAGCTAAGTACCCGTTGGGGACTCTTTCTTGCCTCAGCCGATGTCAGAAAAAGTTAATAATTGTTTAACCTGTGGGAAACAAATACCTCATAAAGATTTCCACTCTTACTGCCTGCCTTGCTTAGGCCCAGCCCACGGCGTAGCAGCCTGCTCGTCCTGTGCTTCTTTCAACCGACGCCGACGCTTAGGCGTCGGTCGGAGTTTGCAGAACAGTTTTCGGTTCTGATTTTGCGTACATTATGCCGTCGGATCCTCCGACTACGCATTCTGCCAAAAGCAAAGAAAAGACCGACACTCGCGGTCCGCGGTTTCGGCGAAACCATGGTTAAGCAAACGCGAGTGTCTCGGTTTCGGCCGAAACCGAGAAAACTGATCAAAATATAGCTGAATCTATCTCTACAACTGAGGTCCCTGCTAACACTCTTGAATCGGCCTCAGAAATTTTACCCACTACGGTGCTTACCACTGACTTATCAGACACCATTCCCTTGGATGTCTCTACCCCAGCACGTGGTGCTGCTAGGCCTCCAGCAGCCATGTCCATTAAGGCCTTCGCCAGGGCTAAAGCAGCCAAGACTACTAAAACAGTGCCTGTTAAACCCCCCTCAACCAGGCCCTGCTCCAGTTCTCAAATGCTTACTTTGGCAGAAGATTTAATTTCATTAATTAGAGGATCTCAATCTCACCCAGACAGGGCCTCTCAGCCCCAGAGAAGAGGCCTAGGGCAGAGCCCCATGAGCCAGTGTCCTCTGATGATTCTGCTGATGAATCAGACATTACTGACCAGCCAGAGGCTCCTTTCTCCAATTTTGAAGATTCTGATGCTGAAGAATCCATTCCAGCTGCTTCCCCACCAGAAGAATTCTCCTTTGGGGAAACCTTGCATGCCATGCGAGAACAGTTCCAATGGCAGCAACAGGATTTTCAGACTCCAGAAAAGACTTAGGACCTTTTTGCACCTTCCACAGCACAGGCCCTTAGCTATACCTCCTGTTCTCTCTGTGGTGGATGGCGCTTTCAATGATGTCTGCTCCGCTCCAGATTCTTTACCCCAGCCCCTGCCAAACCAGACAGATTTTACAGGGTGCCAGATACTCATCACCACCTTTACAAGGCCCCTCTTGCAGACCCCAAAACTATTTCCCAGGGTCCCAAGGCAGTAGCAGCGACCATAGCTAAAAATCCTGTTCCTTCTGAAAGGGAAGCAAGGTCATTAGACAGATGGGGTAAAGGTTTACACTTCAGCCACTCTCTCAGCTAGAGCTTTAAACTGTCAGTTTCACATGATACAATACCAAGAGTTTATGCTTGATCAGTTAACTAAAAAGCTAACCACTGATGAATCTCTTGATAAGAAATATGTATTAGAAATGGTAAATAACATACAGCAAGTTAGTAACCACTCTTTAAAATGTGGCTATGATGCACTGGAGGCTTCATTTAGATCAGCCATGACTGGCACTGTAATTAGAAGGCATGCATGGCTAAAGGAGCAAGCTTTACCGGATCATGTTAAATCTAAATTGCTAGATGCTCCTATGGATAAAACAAGTTTGTTTGGTACACCTGCCCAGCAGGTTATGAAGAAAATGGAAGAAAAGGCAAAATCAGTCCAGACAGTTAAAGATTTCTTGCAGGTTCAACCCCCAAGGTTTAGCAGGAACTGGCCTGCCAAAAATTGGTCCTTTCCTGACTCCACAAGACCTCAAAGGGCAGGAATAGACGTTCCAGAGGCAGAAACCAATCCAGAGGAGGTGCCTACAGAGGACTACAGTGGCAAGGTAACAACAGAGGCACAGACTCAACACCTGCCACTACATCAACACAGCCACAGTGACTTATTCCTAAACCCGCCTACCAGGGAACAGATAGCAGCTCCTCTAGGCGGAAAGCTAACCTTATTTTCAAAAAACTGGCACCACATAACAAAGGACAAGTGGATTTTACGAACCATAGATCAAGGTTACCGGTTCCACTTCCACACTTTACCAGACAAAGAGGAATGCCAAATCTACCTCCAAATCAAAGACAGAGGCTCTACAACAGATAATGGAGTTAGCAAACATGAGAGCTGTGGAGAAAGTGCCAACAGCAGAGGGAGGAAAGGGTTCTACTCCAGACTATTCCTAGTTCCAAGAAAGGAAAAAAGTTGGAGACCAATTCTAGACCTGTCCACCCTGAGTACTTACATCATTGTCCCAAAATTCAAAATGCTGACCCTACAGCAACTTCTTCCCATGCTGGGCAAGGAGTGTTGGCTGGTAACTCTAGATCTCAAGGAGGCATACCTGCACGTCCCTATTCGACCAATCTGCAGAAGATACCTCAGATTTCTTGCAGGATCAGAGCACTATCAATTCTCAGCATTGCCCTTTGGCTTATCTACTGCGCCCAGAGTATTCACAAAATGCCTGGCATCAGTAATCGCCCATTGCAGACTACAGGAATTCAAATTTATCCATACCTGGACGACTGCCTGATACAAGGAGACAACAAAAGCAAGCTGACAACAGATTTACAAAGGGTCATTTACTTGCTTCAAGCACTGGGATACACAGTCAATTTACAAAGTCAAGACTGATACCATCCCAGACAAGGACTTTCCTGGGAGCGGAATTGGACACAGTAAGACAAATGGCATTCCTAACTACAGAAAAACAAAAGAACTCCCTCTTTACTTCTTGGCACTAACAAAACTGAACAAGTTAACAGCAAGAAAGGTACTGCAGGCCTTGGGTTTCATGGCATCATGCATAATCTTGGTTCCATTTGCCAGACTACATATGAGAAAACTACAGTGGTACCTAAAGAATTTATGGTCCCAACACAGACACAGCCTAGAAACGGAAATCCCACTAATACCATGCTTAAAACAGGAGTTCCTATGGTGGGCTCAGGCATGCCAGTCAAACCCAGGCCTGCCCTTTCGCATGAGGTCAAGCAAGCCAGACCATCACAACAGATGCTTCAGACCTAGGATGGGGGCATATGCTGGACAAATGCGTGCAAGGATTGTGGACACAGGACCAACTTCACCTGCACATCAACCTAAAAGAAATGCTGGCAGTAAAACTGACAATCCAAAAGTTCAGACCATTTCTCAAGGAGGATCACTTGATGATAAGGACAGACAACACCACAGTCATGTGGTACATCAACAAACAGGGAGGCACTCATTCTTACCCCCTATGCAGAATGACTTTGGAGCTGTGGACCCTGGCACTCAGCTACAACATCCAGTTACAGGCAATATTTGTGCCAGGAAAAGAAAACTCTCTAGCAGATATGTTAAGCAGGACCACATCGGATGCCCACGAATGGCAGCTGCACCCGGATATCTTCAAGACCATCTCGAAGAAATGGGGAATGCCTCAGATAGATCTATTCGCATCACCTCTCAATCACCAGCTCAAAAATTCTGCACAAGGACATTCCACCCACTAGCATGGAAAGTGGACTCGCTCTCCTTCAGCTGGAAAGGCCTAACAGCATATGCATTCCCACCTCTTCCCTTGATACACAAAGTACTACTAAAAATCAAGGAGGAACATCCAAGGATAATCCTGATAGCTCCAAACTGGCCAAGACAGCATTGGTACCCACTGCTGAGGAGCATGTCTCGGAACAATATGTGGCCAATACCCGTGATGCCTTTGATGCTAACGCAGAACAACTTCAGCACCATGCATCCAAACCTAAAAGCGCTGCAACTGACTGCATGGAACATCACATAGCAGCTGCTAATACAGAACTTTCACAAAGAGTTAAAGACATTATTCTTGAAGCACGCAGGCCTTCAACTAGAAGGAATTATGCTGGGAAATGGAAAAGGTTTGTCATTTGGAGTTCTGAAAGAGGAAAAGATGTATCAAACATAGATATGCCTAACATTCTGGAGTATCTGGCGAACTACTTAATTCAGGCCTGTCCTACTCCTCCATCAAGATTCATGCATCAGCTATTTCAGCAGAATACAGCTTTGATCCACCTGTTTTTCACACCCTTTGCTCAGGCAGTTCCTCAGAGGAATCAAGAATGTAAAACCTCCAAGGAAACCACCATTGCCAGCTTGGGACTTGAACTTTGTGCTAGAAAAATTGACACTATCACCTTTTGAACCAGCAGCAACAGCAGACCTACAACACCTGTCATGGAAAACTGCTTTCCTACTGGCAATTACTTCAGCAAGGAGGGTTTCAGAACTACAGGCCTTAATGGCAGTGCAACCCTTTCTAATCTTCCACCAAGATAGAGTGTCCATGAGGACTAATCCTACATTTATGCCTAAGGTGGTATCCAGAGTGTCTTTAAACCAGGCAATCCACCTACCTACCTTCTTTCCCAACCCACAAAACAGAGGGAAGAATACTGCATACATTGGATGTACATAGACAGCTACGCTACTACTTGGACAGAACAAAAAATAGCAGAAAGACTGACCAACTTTTCGTAGCCTATGCAACAGGAAGGGAAGGAAAAGCTATTTCCAAACAGACAATCTCCAAATGGATAGGAAATTGCATACGATTCTGTTACTCCTTCCATGGAAAACCAATTCCACAGAACATAAGACCTCATTCTACAAGGGCAACAGCCACTACCACGGCCTTCTTACGAGGAGTGGCTACCAAAGACATTATTGAGGCGGCTACTTGGACCTCCGTGCATACATTTGCCAAGCATTATAATTTACCTCTATATTCCAGATCCCGAGCAGGGTTTGCCACTGCTGTTCTGCAAGGGATCCTAAACACACCATAATCTACTTTTATCCTCCTACCCTAGTTGGCTATGGTATTCTACCCAGTTGTTATGACTGCAGATGCATCCATGAAGGACATAGTACAGTTTTGTACCTACCATAAATGTAGATGTCCGAATTGGATAGCATCTGCAGTCAGGATTACCCTCCCTCCTTCCCCTCTGTGGTACTCCTAGGGTGTTTACCCTTCTAATAGCTAGCTAGTGGGGGGATTTCTTTCATGGTGTATTTGTTTGTATTCATGTACATACATGCTTATTTTTGTGTTTACCTCTATCTTTTGGAAACATTGGCATCTATCCAAAATTTTTAGCCTTCTATAGGGCTTCTGGCATCTGGGGCAAGAAACACTGAAGAAAATGGCGTCGGCTGATGCTTTTATACCCCAAGACCAACAGAGATGCCGTCGGGTGAAGTGCGACATCAGCCGAAGCCGGACCCGGACTTTGGAATCCGGCCGACTGAAGGGCTGCCTGACGACAGGACAACCCAGTTGTTATGACTGCAGATGCTATCCAATTCGGACATCTACATTTATGGTAGGTACAAAACTGTACTTTATGGGAGTTCTTCAACAAGACAGCCATCTTTAGTAGATTTAGCTGTGCAAGGGCCTAATCCTCCCTATTCCTGCAGCTGAAGCTCTACTGAATTGGGGTAAAAGTTATGGGCGTTGACAACGATGATGAGACTTTGAACAGAGCTCCACGTGCATGTAGTGTCTTGGTCCCTCTAGAATGAGGAAGTATGTAACTTTCTAGTTCTTACCAACTTTCTGTCATTTGATTCCATTTGTGGCTATGCTGAAATCCTCAAGTACTGCTGCAGATGTTGACCAGCTTTCAGCTGTAATCTCTGTTGGGACCACTGCCTTTGAGTTTCTCTCAGCTGACATTGGACTTGTGCTGTATGCTTTAGTGACGATGCTGATTGTCAGGAGTTCCTTTTTGCTTGGAGTTTGGCTTTGGCCTGTCAGTGTTGGTCTCGTAGCTGAATTTTTCAATACCAGTGTCAAAGGGGTTGGCACTTTAGCCTTTGGGGTTAATTCCCCTTGACCCAAGATCACCTTGGCTGTGTGCCAATTTACTAGGTGTCTGCCTTGGCAGATTTTGTGTTGGCATTAGTGGCTGGCGCCCTGCCTTAGTTTTTGTGCTGATGTCTGTATTGATAGTGACTGCCTGCATTTGCTGCCTTCTGTGCTTGTTTGTCCTGTAAATGCCAGCCTTTAAATGAGGCATTGCTTTGTGTAGTCTCTCTGCCAGCTATTCTTTTAGTAAACTGGACACAGGGGCTGGAAGCTTTTTTGGCAGGACCTACCTCAAGTAGCTGGACCAGTTTAAGCTTCCTTGTCATCCTTGGACCGGTCACTGCAGAGGTCTAATAGTACTGGATGAGTTGCGATTCTCTACCATACCCTTTACTACCTTTAGTTTAAGGGAAGCTTTCAGTACGATGAGGCAGGGGGCTGGTGGCCCTCAGACCTCTCTCTTTTTAAAGAATACTAGAAAGAGGCCTTTTGCGTTCCCCAGCCTTTGTCCTAGGTGTCCCCCAATTGGTAAAAATCATGCAGTGTTTCATAGGTGCATTGGAAAGACCTTATGTTTTGACAGCTGTACTACTCAGTTGGCAGGACAAGATCTCCTCGATTGAGACTCTAAGCCATATTCCATTGCTGTCGTGGCTAAGCCATATTCCATTGCTGTCGTGGCTGCTGTTAAGACCCTCTCATGATAAAGGAGTTTGGTGGTATCAAAAGGTTATGGAAGTGCATTTGTGCCCTCCATATTTTATTCAAAGGCAGCAAGTTGTTTTATATGCTGGTTTTCCAGAGAGCTGGCTAACTAAACAACAGTCTCTGGGTAAGTGGCTAGATGGGCTGCTTAAGCTTAAATTGCAGTCCAGATGTAAATTCTCATTTGCTGATCTCACTGTCCAGCTGGTTCACAATTATTTCACTAACAGAATGGGTCGGTAGCAGATGCCAGCTTTGCTGTTTGCTTTTACATCTAGCTGTGCCTGGCAGGCTATGCTGAGTGCACTACAGTTACATTAATGCCTGTTTAGGTGGGTGGTCTGCTATTTTCAGCCTGTCTGTTAAGAGCCACATGGAGAAAGAGAGTTGCTTGTGTCATGTTCTGGTCTCTGCAACACACATATTCGGGGATTCAGCAAAGCCCATGTCAGCACTTATTTAATTGTGGCTAACAGTAACTGAATAGCCAGCCAGCAGTCTAGTAGGAATGCTTTATAACCCAGAGTTAGGACCAGTCATCAGCAGTTGTTCGTGCTCTTATTCAAGGAAGCATCAGTCCAAGCACTTAAAAGTGGCACATGCATGATAAGTAGGTAGACATGCTTGGAACTTCCATGCTTCTTCAAAGCCCCTTGCTGTCCCCTTGGCTGATATCCCACATCGTGAGGAGTTTGTGGTAAAAAGAGTATTAAATTTGATAAAGAAAATGTCTCCATGATGTCTGACCAAATACTGGAAAGCATCACATTAGTATTTAAGCTTTTCAGTCCCTTGGTGTTTTAAGTATTATAGAGGTGAATATATTTCTCCTTACACAGCAGGTCTATATGGACTCCTTGGCCAACTGTTCTTGCCATTCATACCAAACATTACATTGGATTGGTATGTAAAATGGAGGAAAGTCGCTATTATGACAGCTGTAGACTAATATCGAGGGTATAGGAATTGGCTATGTGAACAGGACAATTTCTCACTACCAGTCACATTCCTGAGAAAATCTGTTCTCCAGTGGCTCGGCCACTGCTTACTGATGACTCATAAGTAGCTTGAAGGTAAGGCAGACTGTCTCTGGGCGCAGTCGTGCTCTGACCTCTTTGCACCCTTTACCAGCATCGGACCAAAAATCAACTTTCATATAGCATATTCCTTATCAAGTACTCTAACAAAGATGAATGTTGCACTGTATGGATGTCTGCAGACTTGATTTTACGTGGACATTACCAAACCTATCAGGAAAGACTAAAAATTGTTTTGTTTCCAAACTCGCATTATCCAAATGGATGATTTGATTTGCATCTAATGTATGTAATTTATTTGACTGCATTAAATTTTATTGAGAAACACAGTAAACCTTTGCCTTCTTTACCCGGAGCCTGCTTTTCACAAGGGTTACTAATTCTAATACTTTTCAAGAGTGTATCCTTAGATGGTCTTTGTAACAGCTGTGTGGGCTTTACTGAAAACTTTTTGTGAAATACTGCAAGCCTGATATTCTCTTGTTTTATCTTCCTTTGGGGTTACAGTTAGTTGAATATGTTTACATGAATGTGACCACCCAGGAGGATAAGTTTTAGATACGGTACAACTGTCTGAGATGTCGTATAAGAAAGCTGTGTAATTGTGGATGGCAGTAGATCTTGGTGAGCAGTGAGCAGGTCAGTTCTCCACAGTACACCATCCACTTCCTTCCCTTGCTTCATTGCTGACATGGTATAGAGGTTTCTTGTGGTTTGTTCGGTTTGTTTTGCTGTGGTGAAGTGTTAACAGAAATATTGGAAAGAAGCTAGTTTGCAGAGCATTATAGGTGAAGTGGGAGGGGCTGAAAACCTAGAAAAGCATCAGATGTAGAGCCAGCTAAATGTTTGACTTGCTTCTAATGTTGGCAAGGCTGGACCTGCTTGTCCGGTTTTGTCTTTAGGGTAAGTACAGAATTCTTTTTCCTCATTTGTTTTCCTCTTTGCTTTTTATTTAATCGGTCCAGAATTGGAGAATGACACTAGAGCAGAAAATGGGTTTAGAGGGGTGATATTGACAGCCTGGAAAGGTGTTGTTTTTTTTTTGTTTTGTTTGCTAAGGGATCTGTGCAAGAATTGTGTACCATTTGCTGTGTAGTATTTATGATTATCCCAGTGTCCTATAAGCTTTTTGAATAGTTGGTAGTTAGCACATATAATTTAAAGCTATGAGCTGCTTACTGTGGGTCCTTCAGCCTCTGACTGCTGTATGAACTTGAGCAAGTCCATTAACATAGTGTTCTCTGGGCAGTTTGGAAGTTCGACTAGGCCCCGTGGTGGTTTCCTGGACCACATGCCTAGTACCTATGAACAAGTACATCAGTTTAGTTAATGTTTCTTTTGTCATAGAATATATTTAGTAAAGTTGAATTAGTTTTAAAAATATGAATAGGAGCATGGTTTGATTCTCATCTGTGTTGCCTTCTCTGCAAAGTCTTTATGTCCATATGCTCAGGTTTCCTCCCAAAGACCTTTAAGTAGGTACTTTGGATTCTCCAAATTTTTCTGTAAGAGTCTGTGTATATACTCTTAAGACTGGCATCTTAAAGTTCATCCATGTTCATATTCAAGTGCAGCATTAGATCTATGGATAGTAAAAAAAAAAAAAATTTACCTTGGTGCTACTAATGGACAGATGCAGCTTACATGCTTTATCGTATGCAAGGGTCCCCTGAAATTGTCTATGGTATGATCCCAGTGATTCTCATTAGGGGTAATGTGTAATTATCGCCCATGTGATGGGTAAGCCCAGTCTATAACCAAATGGGGTCTGTTATTTTGAGCACAAAAGGGAAATTGGATAAGTGTAAAATATCCCATAAGGGCGGCTACCTATGACTTAACCTATGAACCTATAAGTGGGTTATCAGGAAATGGATAGATGTAACCGATACCCACCCTGAGCATGTACTTACATTTTTTGCATAGGCATGCAGTGAACCTTGGCTTGTTATAGCTTTTTCATTTTTAATATCTGGTATTAAAGATTGATTTTATATATTTTAAAATATGACCAATTTGCATGGGTAAGTTTGCAATAGGAAACTGTTTTAGGAGCTTGTACATTTGAACTATATTATAGCGCTTATTGTATCTGCTGCATTTTTCTTAACAGTTTTTTTATTTTTAATTATAGACATAATTTCTCTGGGAGAAAGAGCTTGCTGAGTCATAAGCCATACAGAATATTGTGGTAAGTCATTCAAGTCTTACTTTAAATTTTCTGAATGTATTTCAGTTTCTTATTGGTAAACATTAATGTTTGCTACAGGACTGATGGCTGAAAACAGATGGAAGTTGCTTTCTAGTTATCTTTAGCTCATAAGTACAGTCTCTTGGCATTAAGTTAATCAAAACTGGCCTGAAAAAGTGAAGTCTTGAGAGGGAGTTTTGTAGTGCATCAGGTTTACTGTTTAAGAAGTGCCAAGTTCTGTTTTGTTATAGTTTGCCTTTTCTGTCTCCTTATTAGTTCCTTGCCATTGATTTTTACCTTTGCCCAGTGTCTCTTGCTGATTTCTTTGCGGTGGGGGGTTGGTGACGAGGGGACTTTGCTGTCATTGAGCCTCAACTTCCATGACTGTCTTTTAGGGAATATGAACCTAATCCTACATTTAGCCATCTATCCTTTTATAGTAGAAGTACCCAGTCTTTATACCACCTCTTTCTACTGGTGTCTAATCCTCTGGTGCCTGGATCACTGATGGTACAGACAGATTCCTGAACAAGTGGGCTAGCTTTTAACACTTGTTTGTTTGGCTGAAAGTTAAGTTTTGTACTTGGTAAACCTGGGTTGTGAAGTAAGGGTGCGAGCCTCCTCACAGAGGGCAGTACTCTTAAAGGGCGACAATTGGATTCTATTATTAAATGCTCATCTTTTTTTTTCTCCCTATTTACTGTCCCTGCTATGAATAAACAATATAGCATTTACAATATTTTAAATTAACTCTTTCTCTGCACTAGAATAGTACCTTACTGTACTGTGGTGGTTTCACTTTCAAAAAACTTTTGTCACAGCCTGGAAAAGTTTGCTGCAGTCTAAAGTTCGCTGATGTTATCAAGGTCTCTGAATACATGTAGATGTTCATCGTGCATACAGCTGCAGTCATTACAGATGGATTATCCTGCCATCAGGCGGGTCCTCGGTCGGCCGAATTCCAAAGTCTAGGTCCGGCGTCGGTTGTCGTCGCTTCTTCCCTGACGTCAGTGCGGCAGGAGTATAAAAGAGGCAGCCGACGCCATCTTCAGTCTTTCTTGCTGCGCGGTGCCCGAAGCAGAAGCAGTTCGCAAATGCCGGTCGGCCAGCTCCTGAGATTTACGAAAATATTTCAGCCGAAGTCTTCTTGAAAGCTAAGTACCCCATTGGGGAAACTTTTCTTGCCTAAGACCGATGTCATACAAAGTTAATAATTGCATTTCATGTGGGAAGCAAATACCGCGTAAGGATTTCCACTCTTTCTGTATACCTTGCTTAGGCCCAGACCACGACGTCTCGGCCTGCCATTTTTGTGCTAGATTCAACAAGCGCACTATTAAGCGCCGGGCGGAGTTCGCCCTTCACTATTTTCGTAAAAAATTTAATTGTATTATGTCGGATACTCAGACTCCAGTTTTGAGTAAAAGACGCAAAGATAAGGACCGACATACGAGGCCTGCACAGACTACTGATACCACGCTAAGGCCAACTACCCGGTTCTCAGCGAGGCGCCTACGCAGCCCCTGACTGCCGATGACACAACATTACCGGTGTCTTCAGTACCCGAGGTCGCAGTCTCCACGGTCCCCATTCCTACTACTACAGATACAGACGCCACTCTTGGCGGGGAAACTCAGAGTTTAGACAGGCCTGCCATTTCTCAAGGTGTCTTCAGGCCTTCCTCCTTCTCTATTAAAGCTTTCACTAAATCTAAAGCAGCCATGAAAACCAAAAAACAGGGACCTCAGACCCCCTCTCAAGGCCCCATGCCTAAAAAACAGATGCTCAAAATGGCTGAGGATTTGATTACTCTTATCAGGGGTTCTCAACCCCCCTCTGACAAAAGGCCCAGATTAGAGGAAGACTACCCTTCCTCAGATCAAGCCTCTATTACCTCTGAACATTCTGAGGACCAGGATTATGCCTATTCTCCTTTCAAAGACTCTGATGCAGGAGGAGTCTATTCCCTCGGCCCCCCCCACCCCCGAGGACTACTCTTTTGGGGAAACCCTACATACATTGAGGGAACACTTTCACTGGGAAGGCCGAGATTACTCAGATTGCAAGAAAAGGCTCAGGGATTTTCTTTTGCTCCCCCAGCATAGGCCCCTGGCTATCCCTCCTGTTTTAGATATATTGGATGATGTGAAGACAGAAGCCAGCCTTAATCCAGATTCTTTGCCTCCAGCTCCTGTTAAACCAGACAGGTATTACCGGGTTCCTGATTCACACCATTTCCTATACAAAAGCCATACTGCTGACCCAGAAACTATTTCACAGGGTCCCAAGGGAATTAAGGCCTCTACTGCTAAAAACCCATTACCTTCAGAGAGAGATTCCAGAGCTTTAGAAAGGTGGGGGAAAAAGGAGTACAACTCGGCCACTTTAACCATGAGGGCATTAAACTGTCAGTTCCATATGTTAAAGTATCAACAGTTTTTGTTATCTCAGTTGAAAAGCAAAATGACACAACCAGATTTAAAAGAGTTGCAGGATTTGTTGCATGGTGCAGAGGAAGTGGGTAAACATACCTTGCAGTGTGGTTTTGATGCTTTAGAGGCCTCATGTAGAGCTGCTGTTACGGGGTCTGTTATACGTAGGCATGCTTGGCTCAAAGAGCAAGCCTTACCAGATCATGTCAAAGCTAAATTATTAGATGCACCTCTTCAAAAAGATGTATTGTTTGGTGTTAAAGCTGAGGAGGTACTAAAGAAAATGGAGGAAAAAGCGAAATCAATGCAAACAGTGAAAGATTTCATACAGGTACAACCTCCACGTTTCAGCAGAAACTGGCCTTCAGAAAATTGGTCCTTTCCAGCCACGGACAGACCTCAAAGGGGCAGATACAGACGCCCAAGGGGTAGAGGGCAACCTTAAGGATCTTTCAGAGCCAGACAGTGGCAAGCACCAACCCCAAGAGGTGGAGAAGATAGATCACAGTCATTTAGAAAACAGACACAATGACTTCCCCCTTTACCTGCCAAGCAAAGCTTTAATGGCAGCACCTTTAGGTGGAAAACTGGCATTATTCTCAAAAAATTGGCATATTGTTACAAAAGACACATGGATTCTGGACATTATAGACAGAGGCTACAGGTTCCACTTTCACACCCTTCCAAAAATGAGAGGCATGCCAAACCTGCCACAAAATCAAAGGGCAGAGGCACAAAAACAAATTTCAGCTCTCATGGACATGAAAGCGATTCAAAAGGTACCTGCAAAAGAACAAGGTCAAGGGTTTTATTCCAGACTATTCCTGGTACCAAGGAAAGACAAAGATTGGAGACCTATTATCTTAGACCTATCCATCCTAAACTCATATTTACAGGTACCAAAATTCAAGATGCTCACATTACAGCAGCTTCTTCCCATGCTGGGCAAGGAGTCTTGGCTGGTAACATTGGACCTCAAGGAGGCATACCTGCATGTCCCTATCAGACAAGATTGCAGAAGATACCTCAGATTTCTTGCAGGTTCAACCCGTTATCAATTCTCTGCATTGCCCTTTGGCTTATCTACTGCGCCCAGAGTGTTTACGAAATGCCTGGCATCAGTATTCGCCTTCTGCAGACTACAAGGAATACAAATCTACCCATATCTGGACGACTGCCTGATCCAAGCAGACAGCAAGGACATACTTCTGAAACACCTGGCATTTGTAATAAAACTGTTGAACTTTCTGGGATACACAGTCAACAAAAAGAAATCAAAACTAATACCCTCTCAACAAATAATTTTCCTGGGTGCCAGCTTGAATACAACCACCCAGATGGCCTACCTCACGCCAGACAAACAAGGGCAACTGTCTCAATACTTCAGCAAAATGGCAACCTTCACCAGCCTGACTGCAAGGGAAGTCCTGCAGGCTCTGGGATTCATGGCATCTTGCATCCTACTACTCCCATGTGCAAAGCTGCATATGAGGAAACTTCAATGGTACCTAAAAAACTTATGGTCTCAACACAGTCACAGCTTGGAAACAATTATACCACTCATTCCATGCCTTCAAAAGGAATTTCTGTGGTGGGCTCAAGCTTGCCAAAGAAACATAGGTCTCCCTTTCTGTGTACCTCAAGCAACTCAAATCATCACAACAGACGCCTCAGACTATACCTGGGGGGCACACATGACAGATCAGTGCATTCAGGGAAAATGGTCCCAAAAAGAGAAGCACCTACACATCAACCAAAAGGAAATGCTAGCCGTGCAAAATGCTATTATGACCTTCAAAGACCTACTGCATCCAGGCCAGCTATTGATAAGGACAGACAACACCACAGTGATGTGGTACATAAACAAACAGGGGGGAACTCATTCATACCCCCTGTGCAGGCAAGCCATGACCCTGTGGAACACAGCACTGGAATTGCAAATTCAACTACAGGCACAATTCCTGCCAGGGAAGGAAAACACAGTGGCAGACAGCCTAAGCAGAAATATGACAGATCCACACGAATGGAAGCTGCATCCTCACGTTTTCACAAAGATAACTCTGGCATGGGGACAGCCAGACATAGATCTCTTTGCTACCCACAGAAATTACCAGTTGAAAAAATTTTGTTCAAGGACCTCTCATCCACAGGCCTGGAATGTGGACGCACTTTCTTTCAATTGGACAATGTTGACAGTCTATGCCTTTCCGCCTCTTCCTATACTGCCCAAAGTTCTATTAAAAGCCAGAGCAGAGAGGCCGAAAATGATTCTCGTTGCTCCAGACTGGCCAAGACAACACTGGTATTCGCTCCTCAAGAGCCTGACACATTCCCCACCATGAATCCTACCTCTAGTCCCTCTTCTGTTGTCCCAGCACAACTACAAGACTCTTCACAGCCAGCTCAAATCCCTAAATCTAGCTGCATGGAGAATTCCTTGATTTCCCAACAGACCCTCCTCTCCAAGGAGGTGCAGGATATCATCTTGGAGGCCAGAAGACCTTCTACTAGAAAAGCCTGTTCCGCCAAATGGAAACGATTTTGTGTCTGGAATCAAGAAAAGGGCCAGAATCCTTGGGTAATAAATTTACCTCAAATTTTACAGTACCTAGCTGAGATGTTAAACAGTGGACTTTACTTCTCCTCCATCAAAATCCACGCTTCAGCCATTTCTACACAGTACAACACAGATCCTCCTTTATTCTCTCATCCTCTCTTAAGACAGTTCCTCAGAGGGGCAAAGAATATAAAACCCTTAAGGAAACCACCAGTCCCTGCTTGGGACCTCAACTTCGTATTGGAAAAGCTGACCCTTCCT
>NC_056739.1:1959013773-1959052570 GCF_019279795.1 Protopterus annectens
CACCATCTGTTTATACCTTCACATTCAGCTAGTGTTCTGCTAATCAGTTACATAAAAAAAAAAACAGTACAAAGTAATAGAGGTTAGACCTTCAAACACCTCCCACATCCCAAATGGACGCCACACCATGTGACTCGACAATAAACAGAGTCTCACACCAGATCAGTTTGATTTTACAATAAATCTCTACTAATATAATGTTAAGTTTTCCATTTTAAAATTATGTTCTAGGAAAACAAAGCACTTCACCCCAACAACCTTGGCAAAAAAATCCATTAATTTAATTCATACAGCCCCATCCAGCACGCTGTACCCTCATAATAAGAGGGACCAATGCCCCCTAGCCATAACACTTGTGCTAACAACTTATAATTCATCTGTGATCACAAAACCCACTGACTTCATTGTTACTGTTGAGGATCATATGGGTGCCTGAGCAGGAAATGGTGTGGGTTTTGGGGGTACTTTCACAGAAGATTTCAAAAACAGCACTGTTGCTAGAAGTCGAACATAAGATGCCGATTATGGGAAACTAACATATCGGTAAAAAAAAAAAAAAGGGTGCCAATTAAGCAGACTTAAGAGGTACACTGGTGCAGCATTACTGTTTATGGTTGCTTTTTAAGTTTCAAGATTTGTTTTTTTAAAAAAACTATTTGCGTAGGTTTTTCATTTTAACTACTAATTTAGGTTTTTCATTCCATGGACAATGGCAGACGTTGGAAATCCAACAGTTTTAAAAACATTTGCATGACCACATAGAATGTTACGGTAACCCATACCACATGACCACAAAACAGGCACAGACTTAAAAACTCATCGGTCGAGATTTTGTAATAAGATGAGAATATCCATGGTTGTTACACAAGGCAAACAGTGCTTTAATTTGCAATTCTCTCCCCCATGCAGAACAAATACAGATCTGTTTAATTCTCACTGTATTTGCATATACTGGTTGTTGTATTTTTTTTTCTTTAATTATTGGTGAGGAACATTTTAATTCACATCAAAAGGCCTGGAAGTTGTGCAGAGTATAGTTTGCTGTAGTGTTTGAGTTCAGTTCTGTGCCAGTTTGTAGACAATATGCTGTTTAATGCGATCTTTGGAACAGACCAGCACAGTTACTTTTAGCCTTGTCTTAATTGTTTTTGGACAAACACAAGAATATTTTGTAGAGTAGGAGTCACATTTTAGCGACTGCGACTAAAAGCATTATGGTTTAATGCAGGGATCAGCTAGTCAACTGAAATGTTTCTATGGTGGGAGCAAGGCAGTTATGTCTACTGTGCGTACAGGGAATGATGAAGACTTAAGTTTGTGATTCTAATTGTTTACGTATATATGGAGCAAAAAATAAATAAATAAAAAATAAAGTCTGGTGTTATGTTTAAAGATGGTTAGAAGTGAATGGTTAATATTTGGTGCACATAGAAAAGATAGCTGTTACGGCCATCTGGTTGCACAGCCGAACTGCATGAGACTGCAAGTGTGCTTTCTGCTGTAAGTTTCTTCTCCCTGGCTGAGACTGAAAATGGGCTACATGCATCAGCTATTCCGCTACCAAATGCATGCGTCCGTGCACAAGTAAACAAACTGTGCACACAGTGGAGAGCTAATAAAAAGATGTACGTCTGTCATACAGAAGGCAGTGACATTTGAAATTAGTTCGACCTGCATATGTAGAGTATGGTAAGTTAAGCTCCTTTATGAATGTTGAGAAGGACATGAGGCATGATCAATAATACATTCAGATAAAAGTAGAAAGAAAGTGACGTGTGCTTAATGCTTGCAGTGTACGAGGATGGTAAGGCAAGCTGCATCTTGTATACAGTAGAGGAAAGCAGTACTATATTCTGTTGTGTATGGAGGGGGAAAAAAAAGAGGTGGCTGATAAGGTGAAGACTTGTGTTGTGAAGTGGAGAGAAGCAGCAAAGAATAGAGGACTTAGACTTGCCACGAAGGAAAGTACAGTTTTGTACCTACCATAAATGTAGATGTCCGATAGGTATGCATCTGCAGTCATCACATATGGGTTTGTCCTGCCTCAGGCAGCCCTTGATCGGCGGATTCCAAAGTCTGGGTCTGGCCTCGGCTGATGTCGCACTTTCCCCGACGTCAGAGCGTCTGGGGTATAAAAGCATCAGCCGACGCCATTTTCCTCAGTTTTTCTTGCCCCAGATGCCAGGTGCCCTCTAAGGAAGGCTAAAATTTGGAGATATGCATTGCAAAAACAAATCCAAACATACACAGTACTATAAAAAACAAATACACCATTAATAGATCCCCCCAGCTAGCTATAAGAGGGGTAAGTACCCAAGAAGTATACCACAGAGGGGAAGGAGGGAGGGTAAACCTGACTGCAGATGCATACCTATCGGACATCTACATTTATGGTAGGTACAAAACTGTACTATGTCCTTCAAGGATGCATCTGCAGTCATCACATATGGGTAGAATACCACAGCCAATCTGGGGGTGGAGGTACTAAGCAAAGGATGGTGTAGTTAAGATACCCTGCAGGACTGCCGTAGCAAAGCCTGCTCTGGATCTGGAATATAAAGGTAAATTGTAATGTTTGGCAAATGTATGCACGGAGCTCCATGTAGCAGCTTCTAAAATGTCCTTGGCAGCCACCCCTCTTAGGAAGGCTGTGGTGGTGGCTGTGGCTCTCGTGGAATGAGGTCTAATGTTAGCTGGCACAGTTTTTCCATGAAAGGAGTAAGAAAAACGAATGCAATTTCCTATCCATTTTGAAATTGTCTGTTTGGAAATTGCTTTTCCTTGTGCCCCAGCAGTATATGCTACAAACAACTGGTCAGTCTTTCTGTAACTTTTAGTTCTGTCCAAGTAGTAGCGCAACTGTCTGTGTATGTCCGGGGTGTGCAGAAGTTTCACCCCTTTATTTTGTGGTTGTGGGAAGAATGTAGGCAAGTGAATAGCTTGGTTCAAAGATACCCTGGATACCACCTTTGGCATAAATGTAGGATTGGTTCTCAAAGAAACTCTGTCCTGATGAAAGATAAGAAATGGCTGTACTGTCATTTAAGCTTGTAACTCAGATACTCTTCTTGCTGAGGTTATGGCCAGAAGGAAGGCAGTTTTCCAAGACAGAAACTGTAGATCTGCCGATGCTGCTGGTTCAAAGGGAGGAAGTGTTAGTTTTTCCAACACGAAGTTAAGGTCCCAAGTAGGTAGAGGTAGTTTCCTTGGAGGATTGATGTTTTTGATTCCTCTTAGAAACTGTCTCAGGAGAGGATGAGAGAAGACAGATGGACTAACATTGTATTCTGCTGAAATTGCTGAGGCATGTATCTTGATGAAAGAGTAAGACAGGCCATTGTGGAACAATTCTGCCAAATATTCCAGTATATGTGCCATGTTCATCATTGTCACATCTAGGCCCTTTGTTGTGTTCCAAGTGTGAAATCTTTTCCATTTTGCTGAATATGCCTTCCTTGTGGAAGGCCGGCGAGCTTCCATAATAATATCCTTCACTCTCTGGGAGAGCTTATCCTGAGGAGGAGTCATGGTATTCTCCAGGCAGTTAGCTGCAAGGTTTTCAGGTTGGAATGCAGAGTCTTGAAATTGTGCTGCGTCAGTAGAAGTGGCCATAGGGGGAGAGGCCACGGTTTCGTCTGTGACATACTCTTTAACAGTGGGTACCAGTGCTGTCTTGGACAGTTTGGAGCTATCAGAATCACTCTGGGCAGCTCTGTCCTGATCTTCAGTAAGACCTTGGTCATTAATGGGAGAGGTGGGAAAGCATACACTGTTAGAGCTTTCAAGCTGAAAGAGAGAGCATCCACTTTCCATGCTTGTGGGTGGTATGTCCTTAAGCAGAATTTCTTCAGTTGATGATTGTGGGGGGAAGCGAACAGATCTATTTCCGGCCTTCCCCATGATTGAGTTATGAGTAAGAAGATGCCTGGGTGCAGCATCCATTCGTGTGCATCCATGGTATTTCTGCTTAAGCTGTCTGCCAGTATATTCCCTGGCACGAACTGGGACTGCAGCTGTATATTGAGTTTCAAGGAAAGTTCCCATAGAGCCATTGCCAGTCTGCAAAGAGGGTAGGAATGGGTGCCTCCTTGCTTATGTACCACATAACTGTGGTGTTGTCTGTCCTTATGAGCAGGTGGCCTTGATGAAGAAAAAGTTTGAAGGCCTCGATTGCGTGCATCACTGCCAGCATTTCCTTTTGGTTTATGTGCATGCGCAGCTCTCTTTGTGACCATAGCCCTTGGATACATCTGCCCTCCATGTGTGCTCCCCAACCTTGGTCTGAAGCATCCGTAGTGATGGTTTGGTTGGCTCTTGGCTTGCTGAAGGGCAACCCACTGTTCGACTGGCAGGCTTGAGCCCACCACAGGAATTCCTTTTGAAGGCATGGAATGAGTGGGATCAAAGTTTCTAAGCTGTGACTGTGCTGAGTCCATAAACTCCTTAGGTACCATTGTAATTTTCTCATATGCAGCCTTGCTTGTGGAATCAGAAGAATGCAAGATGCCATGTAACCCAGGGCCTGCAGGATTTTCCTTGCAGTCAGCTGAGTTTGTCTTGTCAGATTCTTGAAGTAATCTGGTAGTTGTTTTTCTTCTGTGAGAAAGGCCATTTGGGTGGTTGTGTCTAGATCCGCACCCAGAAAAGTTATTCTTTGGGATGGAACAAGTCTTGATTTGTGGATGTTGACTGTATATCCCAAGGCCTGCAGTACGTGGATGGCATAATCCAAGTTCTTTAACAAAGTTTGCTTGCTGTCCGCTTGT
Source organism: Protopterus annectens (assembly GCF_019279795.1). NCBI lineage: Eukaryota > Metazoa > Chordata > Ceratodontiformes > Protopteridae > Protopterus > Protopterus annectens. The sequence continues at coordinate 1,959,018,540 of NC_056739.1, forward strand.
ATAAAGCAGTCGTCCAGATATGGGTAGATTTGAATCCCCTGAAGTCTGCAGTGTGCAATTACTGATGCCAGGCATTTCGTGAATACTCTGGGCGCAGTAGATAAGCCAAAGGGCAATGCTGAGAATTGATAATGCTCTGACCCTGCAAGAAATCTGAGGTGTCTTCTGCAACTTTGTCTGTTAAGGACATGCAGGTATGCCTCTCCTTGAGGTCCAGAGTTACCAGCCAAGACCCCTTACCCAGCATGGGAAGGAGTTGCTGTAGAGTCAGCATTTTGAATTTTGGCACAATGAGTTAAGTATTCAGTGCGGACAAGTCGAGAATAGGCCTCCATTGATTTTCTTTTCTTGGAACAAGGAATAATCTGGAGTAAAATCCTTGGCCTTGTTCTGAAAAAGGTACCTTTTCTATGGCTTTCATTTGTATTAAGTTGGAAATTTGCTTCAAAGCCTCTGCCCTCTGATTTGGTGGCAGGTCTGGCATGCCTTTTCTTTTTGGCAATGTGTGGAAATGGAACCTGTATCCTTTGTCTATTATTTGCAGTGTCCATGTGTCCCTTGTAATGCTGTGCCAATTTTTTTGAGAATAAAGAAAGCTTTCCACCCAAAGGTGCTTCTAATTGAGCCCTGGTCGGCAGAGTCAAAATAAAGTAATTGAGTCTGTCCTGGTGTAGCAGTTGTAGTTCCTGCACTACCTCTCGGGTTGGGAGGCTGCCATTGACTGCCTCTGTAGGAGCCTCTAGCTTGCCCTCTACCTCTGGCACGCCTATTCCTGCCTCTCTGAGATCTGTCTGAGTCCGGAAAGGACCAATTCTTAGTAGGCCAACTTCTGCTGAATCTCAGTGGTTGGACTTGCAGAAAGTCTTTTGACTGTTTGCACAGATTTTGCCTTTTCTTCAAATTTCTTTAAGACCTCTTGAGCTGTGGAAATACTTTTTGCTTTTCCATAGGAGCATCCAAAAGCTTAGCTTTAACATGGTCTGGCAGAGATTGTTCCTTCAGCCAAGCATGCCTACGTATAACTGCACCTGTCATAGCTGACCTACATGAAGCTTCCAATGCATCATAACCACACTGCAAGAAATGGTTACTAACCTGCTGGGAGTTATGTACTAGATCCTGAAGGGATTTGTGATCAAGGGGTTCAGAAGAGGACAGTTTCTTATGCAATTCATCTAACAAATACTCTTGGTACTGTATCATATGAAATTGACAATTTACTGCCCTCATGGAAAGAGTTGCAGAAGTATACACTTTCTTACCCCATCTCTCTAAAGCTCTGGACTCCCTTTCAGAGGGTAGAGGATTTTTAGCAGTGGCAGCTGCAACCCCTTTTGGGCCCTGGGAAATAGTTTCTGGATCAGCAGAGTGGGCCTTGTACAGGTGTAGATGTGAGTCCGGGACCCTGTAGTACCCATCAGATTTGGCAGGAGCCGGAGGGAGAGAGTCAGGGGCTGGACTAGCATCAGAGTACACATCATCAATGACATTCAAAACAGGAGGTATAGCTAAAGGCCTATGCTGAGGTAAACGTAAAAAGGTCCTTAATCTCTTTCTAGAATCAGAGAATTCCTGACTCTGCCATTGAAAATGTTCTCTCAGAGTGTAATGTCTCTCCAAAGGAAAACTCTTCAGGAGGGGAGGCCGAGGGAATAGATTCTTCAGCATCAGAATCCTCGTAGGCCGAATAAGCCTCCTCCTGGTGGTCAGAGAGCAGAGCCATCAGTGGACTCATCTGAGGAGTGGGGGTCAGAGGGCTCAATCCTGGGCCTTTTGCCTGGTAGTGGTTGAGAGCCCCTGTCCGAATGAGGTTGAGAACCTCTAATTAATGAGATAAGATCCTCTGCTAGGCTAAGAATCTGTGAGCCAGTAGAAGGTGTCAGAGGTAACCTTGGGAGGCAAAGCTTTAGTAAGTTTAGCAGCTTTAGCCCTAGAAAAAGCCTTAATGGACATGGATGCAGGGGGTCTGGCTGCACCACGTGCAGGAGTAGACTTGTTTAAAGGAATGGTGTCGGAAGGTTCCTGGACACCGGTTTCAGTAGGTAATTCAATAACCGACTCGGCCGGGGCATCCGGGGCCGAGGTAGTCGGTTGTGCGGTTTCGGTAATCGGAAGTACCAAGGACTCTGTTTCAGCCGAGACCGAGACACCCGCGGTAGGCCTGACCGTGGTTTCAGCCAAAACCGCGGCCCGCGTGTGTCAGTCCTTGTCCTTCCGTTTTTTAACTAAATGCGAAGTCGGAGTCTCCGACGGCATCTTGTAAGCAAAACTAGACTCAAAGAATTCCTCTGCAAACTCCGACCGACGTCTAAGAGTTTGTCGGTTGAAGGAAGCACAGGCTGAACAGGCCGAGACGTCGTGGTCTGGGCCTAGGCAGGGGAGGCAGTAAGAGTGGAAATCCTTATGAGGTATTTGTTTCCCACAAGTTAAACAATTATTAACTTTATCTGACATCGGCTGAGGCAAGAAAGAGTCCCCAACGGGGTACTTAGCTTTTTCGAAGTCTTCGGTAGCTGAATCACAGGAGCTGGCCGACCGGCACTTGCGAACTGCTTCTGCTTCGGGCACCACGCGGCAAGAAAGACTGAGGAAAATGGCGTCGGCTGATGCTTTTATACCCCAGACGCTCTGACGTCGGGGAAAGTGCGACATCAGCCGAGGCCAGACCCAGACTTTGGAATCCGGCCGACCGAAGGGCTGCCTGAGGCAGGACAACCCATATGTGATGACTGCAGATGCATCCTTGAAGGACATCTAACTATTCCTGGGTTTGCTTTTATCAGTCTCCACTTGCACTCTTTGCGACTCTTGACAAGTCAGATAACTAGGTTGGTACTCTGGGGCTGTTTAATGAACGAATGTACCATTTCCAGCCAAGTAACCCTGTGGAGAATGGCAAGGTCTGTGGTGGTGTTTACATTGAGGTAGTGTAGTGAGTTGTGTCACTTGTCTGAAATGTCAGGGTTTAATATGCAAAAAGAAGTAAACAGGTTTTGGTAGGGGGTGGATGCATATTTTGGTGGCTTAATAGGAAGATTTTGCAAGCTTCGTAAAAGTAAAGGAAAGCGTTTGCATGTGCACAGAATGGGGAGATGACCAATTTCTCATGTAGTGGATGAAAAGCAGAAATCAGTGGGTGGTGGATTTCTAGGATGAAAGAATGTGGATTTCTAGGATGAAAGAATGTGGAGGTTCTAGCAGACAATCGGTATGGTAAAAATTAAAAGGGTATTAACTTATAGGTATATGCACATACTCTGTTTATACTGGAGCATGTCTGTACTTAAAGAGTTGTACTTGTAGTTCTGTGCGATATTAGAAATTTGTTTGTGTATGTGACGTCCAAGTACTGGCCCAGTAATCATGGAGCCTCAATTCTCACCACTACCACCAGTGAGGGGCGTCCACATTGGGGAGGATAACAATTACACACAGTAAAGTACAATTTCCCATAAGAGCACACAGAGATCAGTCAGTCTGGGGCTGGGGTATCCTTTTCTCTCCATATCCCCAATAAGACTTCCCACGGCACAGCTATAGGGTACAGGTCTCAGCCTAGTGGTAAAGCTAAGACCTCATAAAATCCTCAAAAGCTAGTTACGAAAATAAAATTGCCAAAGATTCCAAAGACAACCACAAGGCATTCTATAGTTATGTCAAGAATCTAAATGGCAATGCTCAGATCTGCACAGCTATAGGGTACAGGTCTCAGCCTAGTGGTAAAGCTAAGACCTCATAAAATCCTCAAAAGCTAGTTACGAAAATAAAATTGCCAAAGATTCCAAAGACAACCACAAGGCATTCTATAGTTATGTCAAGAATCTAAACAGCAATGCTCAGATCTGCTATGAGCTTCAGCAGAATGACATTAAATATACTGATCGCAAGGATATTGCCAATATCCTGGCAGATCGATTTAGTGCCAACTTCACCCCCCCTCTCACCCCCCAAAGGGCCCATTTCAATACCAAAAGACTGCCAAATTCCGGTAATCACGGCCACACAGGTAGAAACCGCACTCTCCAAAGCTAAGAATACAGCATCCATGGGACCAGATGACATCTCAGGCTGTGTACTAATTGAACTACAAAATGAACTGGCACCTCATCTAAATGTCATGTTTAGTCATTGCCTCACCTCAGGCTTCATACCCACTGAGTGGCGCACAGCTACAGTTAACCCACTCCACAAGGGGGGGATCCACCTTGGATCCTGGGAACTACTGTCGCATCAGTCTGACGAGCCTCATCTGCAAGGGCATGGAATGCATTATAATCGAACTTATAAACAAAGACAATGGCAATCTTCAAACACTGGACCCTATCTCTTCAAGGCCTTCAACACCACCCCCTTACTCTGGAATCATAGATAAACTTACTAAGCTGGGCATAAATCCCTACGTCACTCGATGGGTTGCCAACCGGCTTATTGACAGAACACCCAGACTGTAAAAGTAGCAGACTCCAAATCCAGCTCCAGACAAGTGAAAAGTGGAGTACCTCAGGGTTCAGTCCTGGGACCACTCTTGTTTGGCATCTACTTCTCTGAAGTACAGGCCAACACTAAGGGACTCTGGCTAAGAAAGTTCGCAGATGACTGCAAACTGGGAGCCATCACTGAATCCTCAAATGATGTGGATATTCTACAAAAGGTGCCAGAGCCATGGGCTCAGGCTTAATGCCAAGAAAAGTACAGTTGTGTACATTTACCATAAATGTAGATGTCAGAGTGTATTCACTATTGCAGTCATTACATTTCGGTAATCCTGCTGGCAGGTTGCCCTCAGCCGGCCTGAATTCCAAAGTCTTGGGTCCTGCGTCGGCTGCTGTCGCCCTTTCCCTGACGTCAGGTCGTCAGGGGTATAAAAGAAGAAGCAGACGCCATTTTCTTTAGTTTTTCTTGCCCTAGATGTCAGGTGCCCCCAAAAGGGTAGCCAAAATATATGTATACCAAGAAATCCATCAATATAAATTTTACCTTCATTTATAAACAAATACACCACAAAGGTTGTATAAATCAGAGAAGATAAGATCCAGAGACAAAAAGGGGGATGGAGGGTGGGTAACCTGGACTGCAACAGTGAATACACTCGAACATCTACATTTATGGTAAGTGTACACAACTGCACTATGGTTCTTCGTGTTTCACTGTTGCAGTCATTACATTTGGGTAGAGTCCCAAAGCTAAGGTTGGGGAGGCTGGGTTTACACAGCAGAAGGGGAGGCTATGAGGCCCTGCAAAACTGCAGTGGCAAAGCCTGCCCTGGATTTAGAGAAGAGGCAGATGGTAATGCTTTGTAAAGGTGTGCACCGAAGTGGCTGCCTCTAAAAAAAATCTCCTTGGTTGGTACTCCCCTGAGAAAGGCTGCAGAAGTGGCTGCAGCTCTGGTGGAATGTGGCCTAATGCCCATTGGGACGGGCTTGCCATGGTCTAAGTAGCAAAAACAAATGCAGTGACCCACCCACTTTGAAATGGTCTGTTTTGAGACAGCCTTTCCTTGTAAACCTGTGACATATGCCACCAGTAACGGATCTGTCTTTCTGAAAGCGTTGGTTCTGTCCAAGTAGAATTTAAGCTGTCTGTGTACGTCCAAAGAATGCAGAATTCTCTCCCCCTTGTTCTGTGGCTTTGGGAAGAAATTTGGCAGACGTATAGTTAAGGGCCACACTGGAAACCACTTTAGGCATAAAAGTTGGGTTTGTCCTCAGGGAGACCCTGTCTGGATGAAAACTGATAAAAGGTTCCACAGCCATGAGAGCTTGCAGCTCTGAAACTTGTCTTGCAGAAGTAATTGCTAGGAGCAGAGCTGTTCTCCAAGATAAAAAACTTTATATCAGCAGTAGCAGCTGGTTCAAAAGGAGGCAGGGTGAGCTTTTCCAAGACATAGTTGAGGTCCCATGCAGGTATTGGTAATCTCCTTGGAAGCCTTACATTTTTTGCCCCTCTGAGGTACTGTTTTAATAATGGATGAGAAAAAAAGTGGTGGCTCAGTACTGTAGTGACTGATGAAAAAGATAGGCCTTTGTCTAACATCTCCGTTAAGTATTGCAATATCGGAGGAATATTTGGGACCTCTGCATCAATTCCTTCTGCTTGGTTCCAAGCACAGAATCTCTTCCATTTTCCAGCATAAGACTTTCTAGTACTAGGCCTTCTGGCTTCCAAGATGACATCCATCATTGCTTTGCTGAGGGCTGTATTTTGTATGGGCTGTATTTTGTATGGCTACATTATCTGCCATGCTGCCAAGTTTAATGTCTTGACTTGGCTGTGCAGGATCTGATTGTTTTGCTGGGACAGCAGATGAGGTATTTGAGGTAAAGTCCAAGCTGGGTACAGAGACAAGTTCCTTAAGATAGGATACCAGTACTGGCATGGAGAGTCTGGAGCAATCAGTATCATCTTTGGCTTCTCCTGTCTGACCTTTTGGAGTACCTTGGGGAGGAGGGATAGGGGTGGAAAAGCATATACTGACAGGTTTTCCCAGCTGAAAGAAAGGGCGTCCACTTTCCATGCTTGTCTGTGTTAAATCCTTGTACAAAATCTCTGTAACAGATGATTGTGAGGGGAAGCAAACAGATCTATATCCAGACATCCCCATGTCCTTGTTATCATGCTGAAGACTTGCGGATCCAGTTTCCATTCGTGGGGATCCAAAAGGTTTCTGCTTAGTTCGTCTGCCAGAGTATTTTTCTATCCTAGCAGGAATTGTGCCTGCAGATGTGTTTGGCAAGTCAAAGCTGTGTCCCAGAGTCATAGCTAGTCTGCAAAGGGGGTAAGAATGTGTGCCACCCTGCTTGTTTATATACCACATGACCGTGGTGTTGACTGTCTTTATCAGTAATTGTTCTGGATGAAGTAGGTCCTTAAAGGCTGTCAAGGCATTTTGAACAGCTAGCATCTCTTTTTGATTGACATGTAGATGCAATTGACTTGAAGACCATATTCCTTGAATACATCTTCCTTCAGTGTGTGCCCCCCCAGGCATACTCTGATGCATCCGTTGTTACTGTCTGCCTGGCTGGTGGTAGTGACCACGTTGATTCCAAACACTTTTTAGGTACCACTGAAGTTTCCTCATATGCAGTCTTGCATATGGAATTAGTAGGATGCAATGAAGCCCAAAGCCTGCAGAATTTTTCTTGCAGATAACTGGGCCTTTGTTGCCAACATTTTGAAATAGGTAGTCAGTTGCCATTGTTTGTCTGGCGTGAGATAAGCCATCTGGGCAGTTGTATTTAAGCTTGCACCCAGGAATATTATCTCTTGAGAGGGTACTAGGATTGATTTCTCTTTGTTGACTGTGTACTGTGTACCCTAGGCATGTTAACAGCCTTTTCACAAATGCCAGATGTTGAAGAAGAGTGACTCTGTCGTCCAAGTCAGGATACATTTGTATTCCTCTATCTGCAGAATGCAATTACTGGTGCCAGGCACTTGTAAAGACCCTGGGCGCAGCAGATAAGCCAAAGGGTAGTGCAGTGAATTGGTAGTGCATTGAACCAGCCTTGAATCTGAGGTATCTCCCATATGACTGTCTGATTGGGACATGCAGGTATGCCTCTTTTAGGTCTAGAGTCACAAGCCAAGTATTCTTGCCCAGCATGGGCAGTAGCTGCTGCATGGTTAACATTTTGAATTTGGGAATATCCAGGAATGTATTCAGAATAGATAGGTCCAGTATCGGCCTCCAGGCCTTGTCCTTTCTGGGTACCAAGAATAGTCTTGAATAAAAACCTTGTCCCAGTTCTTTCTCTGGTACTCGTTGAATGGCCCCCATGTCCATGAGGGATGAGACTTGTTTTTGTGCCTCTGCCCATTGATTTTTTTCGCAGATCTGGCCAGCCGTTAGCTTTGGCAGAGAATGAAAATGGAACTTGTAGCCTTGTGACAATATTTAGAACCCACTAGTCTTGGGTTATCATGTACCAATCTTGAGCAAAGAGAGCTAATTTTCCCCCTAAGGGTGCTGTCAGAAGTTAAGTGCTTGGTGCAGGCAGGGGGAAGTCAGTGGAATTGTTTCCTGTATGCTTGTGATTTTTCTTCTCCAACTTTGGAGGTAGAAGCGCCCCACTGCTTAGATCTGTAGAAACCTTGGGACTGAGATCTGCCCCTTTGAGGTCTGTCTGACACTGGAAAGGACCAATTCTTTGTAGGCCAGTGTCTACTAAACTTGGGTGGCTGTACTTGTAGGCTATCCGACGACATTTCAGGGTAATTAAACCTTTTGCCAAAAAACTGCAATGCAAAGTTGTACCGACGCTTAATAGTGCGTTTATTAAATCTAGCACAAAACCGACAACCAGCAACGTTGTGATCAGGGCCTAGGCAAGGAATACAGTAAGAGTGAAAGTCCTTATGAGGTATTTGCTTACCACAAGAAATACAATTATTAACTTTTTCTGACATCGGTCTGGAGCAAGATAAGGAAAAAAAGTTTCCCCAAAGGGGTACTTAGCTTTATTGAAGACTTCGGTCTGAAACTCGAACACGAAAATCTCAGGTGTCGGCCGACCGGCACTTGCGAAATGCTTCTGCTTCGGGCACCGTGCGGCAAGAAAGACTGAAGAAAATGGCGTCGGCATCTTCTTTTATACCCCTGACAACCTGACATCAGGGAAGGGGTGACAGCAGCTGACGCAGCACCCAAAAAGTACAGTTTTGTACCTACCATAAATGTAGATGTCCGATATATATGCAACTGCAGTCCTGACATATGGGTTGTCCTGCCTCAGGCAGCCCTTCGGTCGGCCGGATTCCAAAGTCTGGGTCCGGCGTCGGCTGATGTCGCCTCCTTCCCGACGTCAGAGCGGCTTGGGTATAAAGGCATCCGCCGATGCCATCTTCTTCAGTGTTTCTTGCCCCAGATGCCCTCCAAGGAAGGCTAAATTTGGTGAATGGATAAAAAATTCCAGACATGCACAACAGCAATAAACAGATACACCATAACAGATATCCCCAGCTAATAAAGGAAGGGGGAATGGACCCAAAAGAAAAAATAGCAGAGGGGTAGGAGGGAGGGAAAACCTGACTGCAGTTGCATATCTATCGGACATCTACATTTATGGTAGGTACAAAACTGTACTATGTCCTTCAAGAATGCAACTGCAGTCCTGACATATGGGTTGAATACCATAGCCAAGCTGGGGGTGGTTGGATCTAGGAAAGGGATGGTGTAGCTAAAATGCCCTGCAGGACTGCCGAAGCAAAGCCTGCTCGGGATCTGGAGTATAAAGGCAGGTTGTAGTGTTTGGTAAATGTATGCACGGAGCTCCATGTAGCAGCCTCTAGAATGTCCTTTGTAGCCACTCCTCTAAGAAAGGCTGTGGATGTGGCTATAGCTCTGGTGGAGTGTGGCCTAATACTGGCTGGCACACCTTTTCCATGGAAAGAGTAACAGAATCTGATGCAGTGTCCAATCCATTTTGAAATTGTTTGTTTGGAGATTGCCTTTCCTTGCACTCCAGCAGCATAGGCTACAAATAGCTGGTCAGACTTCCTGGTGGTCTTTGTTCTAAGTAGTAGCGTAATTGTCTGTGTATGTCCAAGGTGTGCAGCAACTTTCCCCCCTTATTTTGAGGATTGGGAAAGAAAGTAGGCAGGTGAATTGCTTGATTTAGAGACACCCTGGATATCACTTTTGGCATGAATGAAGGATTGGTTCTTAGAGAGACTCTGTCCTGATGAAAAATGAGAAAGGGAGGTACTGCCATGAGGGCCTGTATCTCAGAGACTCTTCTTGCTGAGGTAACTGCCAACAAGAAAACCGTTTTCCAAGAGAGAAATTGCATTTCTGAAGATGCTGCTGGTTCAAAAGGAGGAAGAGTTAATGTTTCCAAGACGAAATTGAGGTCCCATGCAGGTACTGGTGGTTTTCTGGGAGGCTTGATATTCTTTATCCCTCTTAGAAACTGTCTTAGCAAGGGATGCGAAAACACAGGTGGGTCACAGTTGTATTTTGCTGAGATTGCTGAAGCGTGAATTTTTAAGGAAGAATATGAAAGGCCATTATGAAACATTTCTGCCAAGTATTCCAATATCTGTGGTATGCTCATTACAGATGCATCCTGACCCTTGTTGGCATTCCAGATGATGAATCTCTTCCACTTGGCTGAATAGGTTTTTCTAGTGGAAGGTCTGCGTGCTTCCAGCAAGATTTCTTGAACTTTTTCTGAGAGAGAGATATGTTTAAAAGTCATGGTATCCTCCAAGCTGTCAGCTGCAGTGTTTGCAGGTTTTGATGAGCAGTCCTGTAATTGTGTTGAGTTAGAAGCAGAGGCCATTGAGGCAAGGGCCACGGTTTGGTGTGAGTTATGCTCAGTAGCAATGGATACCAGTGCTGCCTTGGCCAGTCCGGAGCTATCAAAATTCCTTTTGGTTGTTCTGCTTTGATCTTCAGTAACACCTTGGTCAGTAATGGTAGAGGAGGGAATGCATAAATTGTTAGGGAATTCCAGCTGAAGGAGAGAGCATCCGTTCTCCAGGCTTGAGGATGGTGTGTCCTTGAGCAGAACTTCTCCAGGTGATGACTGAGGTGAGAAGCAAAAAGATCCATGTCCGGTCTTCCCCATACACTTATTTGTGAGAAAATGTGTGGATGCAGCATCTATTCGTGCGGATCCAAGAAATTTCTGCTCAGCCTGTCCGCCAGAACATTGTCCTTGCCTGGAACAAACTGGGATTGTAAGTGGATGTTCAGTTTCAGGGACTTTTCCCAAAGAGTCATTGTTAGTCTGCAGAGGGGATACGAATGAGTGCCCCCCTGCTTGTTTATATACCACATGACAGTGGTGTTGTCTGTCATTAGTAGATGACCTTGCTGAAGGGATTTTTCGAAGGCCTCGATTGCATGCATCACTGCCAACATCTCTTTTTGATTTATGTCCAGATGCATTTCCCCTGGGAGTCCATTGCCCTTGAATGCATCTGCCTTCCATGTGCGCCCCCCATCCATGATCTGAGGCGTCTGTTGTAATGGTTTGACTTGCTTGAGGCTTGTTGAAAGACATGCCTTTGTTTAATTGACTTGCTTGAGCCCACCACAAACATTCCCTTTGCAGGCATGGAATGAGTGGTATTACGTCTTCTAGATTGTGGCTGTGTTGAGACCATAAGCTTTTTAGGTACCATTGTAGCTTTCTCATGTGTAGTCTTGCCAGAGGGATCAGAAGAATGCAAGATGCCATGAACCCCAGGACCTGCAGGATCTTTCTTGCGGTCAGCTGGGTGAGCTTTGCTAGGCTTTTGAAGTAATCTGGTAAATGTTCTTGTTTCTCCTCTGTGAGGTAAGCCATTTGTGATTGTGTGTCCAGTTTGGCTCCTAGGAAAATAATCTGCTGGGATGGCAGTAGTCTTGATTTTTGAATGTTGACTGTGTATCCCAAAGCCTGTAGTAATTGAATGACATAGTCCAAGTTTCTTATCAAGGTTTGTTTGCTGTCTGCTTGTATAAGGCAGTCGTCCAGGTAAGGGTAAATTTGAATCCCCTGGAGCCTGCAATGTGCAACTACTGATGCCAGGCATTTCGTGACTACTCTGGGCGCAGTAGATAACCCAAACGGCAATGCTGAGAATTGATAATGCTCTGTTCCTGCAAGAAATCTGAGGTATCTTCTGCAACTGTGTCTGATTGGGACATGCAGGTATGCCTCCTTGAGGTCCAGAGTAACCAGCCAAGACCCCTTGCCCAGCATGGGAAGGAGTTGCTGTAACGTCAGCATTTTGAATTTTGGCACAATGAGAAAAGTGTTTAGAGCGGACAAGTCCAGAATAGGCCTCCATTGCTTTTCTTTTCTTGGAACAAGGAACAGTCTTGAATAGAATCCCTGGCCTTGTTCCTGAGGAGGAACCTTTTCTATTGCTTTTATTTGTAACAGCTTTGAAACTTGTATGAGTGCCTCTGCCCTTTGATTTTGTGGCAGGTTTGTCATGCCTTGTCTCGTTGGTAAAGTATGGAAGTGGAACCTGTAACCTTTGTCTACTATGTCCAGAATCCATTTGTCCTTGGTTAAAATGTGCCAGTTCTTTGAGAATAAGGATAATTTTCCGCCTAGAGGTGCTTCTCTTTGAGCTTTGGTCGGCGGTGTGAAAGTCAAGTCATTGTGACTGTCCTTGTGGTGCAGCTGAACTACCTGCGCCACTTCTCTGATTTGGTGGTTGCCATTGGCGGCCCCTGTAGGAACCTCGGTATAGCCCTCTACCTCGAGCACGCCTGTTTTTTCCCCTTTGAAACTTGTCAGTGTCTGGAAAGGACCAATTCTTTGAAGGCCAATTCCTGCTGAATCTGGGTGGCTGAACCTGGAGGAAATCCTTGACTGTCTGTACTGATTTAGCCTTTTCCTCAATAGACTTCAACAAATCTTGTGCAATAGCACCAAAAAGCTTCTGTTTTTCCAGAGGTGCATCTAGGAGTTTTACTTTAACATGGTCTGGCAGTGGCTGTTCTTTCAACCAAGCATGTCCACGTATAACAGCCCCTGTCATAGCTGCCCTACATGAAGCTTCCAATGCATCATAACCACACTGAAGAAAATGATTGCTAATCTGCTGAGTGTTATGAACCAAATCCTGCAATGCCTTTCTATCTATAGGCCCAGGAGAGGCTAGCTTTTTCTGTAAATCATTCATTAAGTAATCCTGGTACTGAAACATGTGAAACAGACAGTTAAGTGACCTCATGGCAAGGGTGGAAGAGGTATAAACTTTTTTGCCCCATCTCTCCAGGGACCTAGATTCCCTGTCCGCGGGCAAAGGGTTTTTGGCCGAGGAAGTAGCTACTCCTTTGGGCCCCTGCGAAATAGTTTCTAGATCCACAGAGTGGGCCTTAAAGAGATGCTTATGAGTTTCAGGAACCCTGTAATATCTGTCTGGCTTGACAGGAGCAGGAGGGAGAGAATCAGGGGAAGCACTGGAGTCTGAGTATACATCATCCAAGACATCCAACACTGGAGGAATAGCTAAAGATCTGTGCTGGGGTAACTTAAGGAAGGTACGTAGCCTTTTCCTGGAGTCAGAGAATTCCTGACCCTGCCACTGAAAATGCTCTCTCATGGAGTGGAGAACTTCTCCGAAAGAAATATCCTCTGGAGGAGAGGCAAAAGGAATTGATTCCTCAGCATCAGAATCCTCTTAGGCCTGGAAGGATTCTTCCTGGGTATCTGAGTGCCCTGAATCCCTTGAGGCTTCATCTGAAGAGAGGGTATCTGTCTGTTCTAGGCCTTTTATCTGCAGGCGGTTGAGAACCTCTGTCTGGATGCGACTGAGAACCTCTGATTAGAGAGATTAGATCTGCAGCTAGAGACATTATCTGTTTATCAGAAGAGGGGCCCTGGGAAAAAGATTTAGGAGGATGGGCCTTGGCCTGGCTAGCAGCCTTAGCACGTGCGTAGGCCTTGATGGACATGGAGACTGGAGGCCTAGCTGCCCCACGTGCAGGAGTAACTTTATCCACTGGTATGGTGTCAGGTAAATCTAGAGCTTCGGTTTCGGGAGGAAAATAAACAACCGGCACCGGGGAAACCTCCGGGACCAAAGTACGCGGTAAAGCGGTGTCATCGGCCTGGAGCGGTTGAATTATCGCCTCCTAAGAGACCGATGCACTCGTGGAAGGCTTAGGCGTGGTATCGGTGGAAGACGCGGGCCGAGGATGTCGGTCCCGGTCCTTGCGTTTTTTGGAAATATGTGCTGTCGGTTGTTCCGACGGCATGATATAAGCGAAATTTGCCAAAAAAGTCTTCGGCAAATTCTGCCCGGCGCCTGAGAGTGCGCTTATTAAAGCAAGCACAGGCAGCACAGGCCGAGACGTCGTGGTCTGGGCCCAGGCAAGGAAGGCAGTAAGAATGGAAGTCCTTATGAGGTATTTGTTTACCACAAGACAAACAATTAACTTTTTCAATTTTTTCTGACATCGGCTGAGGCAAGAAAAATGTTCCCCAACGGGGTACTTAGCTTTTTGATGACTTCGGTAACTGAAACACAGGAGCTGACCGACCGGCACTTGCGAACTGCTTCTGCTTCGGGCACCGCGCGGCAAGAAAGACTGAAGAAGCGTCCGCGGATGCCTTTATACCCAAGCCGCTCTGACGTCGGGAAGGAGGCGACATCAGCCGACGCCGGACCCAGACTTTGGAATCCGGCCGACCGAAGGGCTGCCTGAGGCAGGACAACCCATATGTCAGGACTGCAGTTGCATTCTTGAAGGACATCTTTGGAATTCAGGCCGGCTGAGGGCAACCTGCCAGCAGGATTACCCAAATGTAATGACTGCAACAGTGAAACACGAAGAACATTGCATAGTTATCCCCTTTGGAAAAAAACATGTACCCATGAATTACCACATAGGTGGCAGTACACTAAACAACAAAAGTGTAATGAGGGACTTAGGGACACAGGTGGACGATGGTCTCACTTACGATAAAGTACAGTTTTGTACCTACCATAAATGTAGATGTCCGATAGGCATGCATATGCAGTCCTTACAAATGGGTTGTCCTGTCGTCAGGCAGCCCTTCGGTCGGCCGGATTCCAAAGTCTGGGTCTGACCTCGGCTGATGTCGCACTTCGCCCGACGTCATAGCTGCAGTTATTCGGGTATAAAGGGATCAGCCGACGCCATCTTCCTCAGTGTTTCTTGCCCCAGATGCCAGGTGCCCTCTAGGAAGGCTAAATTTGGATAATTGTAAAAGTTTCCAAATAAGAGAGAGCAAATAAAAATAAACATGTATATACATATATACAAACAAATACACCATAATAGCTTCCCCCAGCTAGCTAGAAGATGGGTAAATACCCTAGGAGTACCTCAGAGGGGAAGGAGGGAGGGTAATCCTGACTGCAGATGCATGCCTATCGGACATCTACATTTATGGTAGGTACAAAACTGTACTATGTCCTTCAAGGATGCATCTGCAGTCCTTACAAATGGGTAGAATACCATAGCTAAACTGGGGGAGGCGGAGTAGTAAGATTATGGTGTAGTTAAGATCCCTTGTAAAACAGCAGTGGCAAAACCTGCTCGGGATCTGGAGTATAAGGGTAGATTATAATGCTTGGCAAATGTATGCACGGAGCTCCAAGTAGCAGCCTCTAAAATGTCTGTGGTAGCCACTCCTCGTAAAAAAGCTGTGGTAGTGGCTGTAGCCCTTGTAGAGTGAGGTCTGATGTTTTCTGGAGTTTTCTTCCCATGGTAGGAGTAACAAAATCTAATGCAATTTCCTATCCACTTAGAGATTGTCTGCTTTGAAATTGCTTTTCCTTCCATTCCTGTTGCATATGCTACCAGTAGCTGATCAGTTTTTCTATTGCTCTTGGTCCTGTCCAGGTAGTAATGTAATTGTCTATGTACATCCAAAGTATGCAACAGTCTTTCTCCCCTGTTCTGTGGGTTGGGGAAGAATGTAGGCAGGTGGATAGCCTGGTTTAAAGATACTCTGGAGACCACCTTTGGCATAAAAGTAGGATTAGTTCTCATGGACACTCTATCTTGATGGAAGATCAGGAAGGGCTGTACTGCCATTAATGCCTGTAGTTCCGAAACCCTTCTTGCTGAAGTGATTGCAAGCAGGAAAGCAGTTTTCCATAAGTACTGTAATTCTGCTGTTGCTGCTGGCTCGAAAGGAGGGAGTGTCAACTTTTCTAGCACAAAGTTCAAGTCCCATGCTGGTAATGGTGGCTTCCTAGGTGGTTTTACATTTTTAATCCCCCTCAGAAACTGCCCGAGCAGAGGGTGTGAGAAGACTGGAGGATCCAAGTTGTATTCTGCTGAAATAGCTGATGCATGAATCTTAATGGAAGAATAGGACAGGCCTTTTGTGGAAGAGCTCTGCCAAGTATTCCAGGATGTTAGCTATGTTTAACAGTGACACATTTTCTCCTTTTGCAGTACTCCAAATGAGATATCTTTTCCATTTTGCTGAATAATTTTTTCTTGTTGAGGGCCTGCGAGCCTCCAAGATAATGTCTTTAACCCTCTGAGATAAAGCTGGGTTATTTGGTCTTATGCAATGTTCCAGGCAGCCAGCTGCAGTGTTTTCAGGTTTGGATGCAGGGTCTTGAAGTTGTTCTGTGTTAACAGTAAGGGAACTAGGGGCAGAGGCCATATTTGTTCCCGAGACATACTCCTCAGTAATGGGTACCAATGTTGCCTTGGCCAGTCTGGAGCTATCAGGATGATCCTTGGACGGTCTTCTTTGATCTTCAATAGCACCTTCTGCATCAAAGGAAGAGGTGGGAATGCATATGCTGTCAGGTTTTTCCAACTGAAAGATAGGGAGCCCACTTTCCAAGCAAGTGGGTGGTACGTCCTCGTACAGAATTTTTTCAGTCGGTGATTGTGTGGGGATGCAAATAAGTCTATTTCTGGTAGTCCCCATTTCCCTGTAATGGTTTTGAATATGTCCGGATGCAGCATCCATTCGTGGGCATCCGTGGTAGTTCTGCTTAGTATGTCTGCTAGTATATTTTCTTTTCCTGGCACAAAAATTGCTTGTAACTGAATGTTGTAGCTCAGGGCCACATTCCAGAGGTCCATTGCCATCCGGCATAGAGGGTATGAATGTGTGCCTCCCTGTTTGCTGATGTACCACATAACTGTGGTGTTGTCCGTCCTTATCAACAGTTGACCCTGTCGGAGAAATGGTCTGAATGTCTGAATTGCCAGCATTTCCTTTTGATTTATGTGCAGGTACAGCTGGTCTTGAGTCCATAAGCCTTGTATGCACTTGCCCAGCATGTGCGCCCCCCAACCAAGGTCTGAGGCGTCCGTTGTGATGGTCTGGCTTGGTTGAGTGCTGTGGAAGGGTAGTCCTTTGTTTGATTGACAAGCCTGAGCCCACCATTGGAATTCTTGTTTCAGGCATGGAATTATTGGAATTTGGGTTTCTAGGCTGTGCTTGTGCTGAGACCATAAATTCCTTAGGTACCACTGTAACTTTCTCATATGTAGTCTGGCATGTGGAATCAATATTATGCAGGATGCCATGTGACCCAGGGCTTGCAGGACTTTTCTTGCTGTTAGCTGGTTCTGCTTTGTTAATGCCATGAAGTAGAGAGGGAGTTGCTCCTGTTTTTCTACTGTCAGGAATGCCATTTGTTTTGATGTGTCCAGCTCTGCACCCAAGAAGGTTATCCTTTGGGATGGTATCAGCCTTGACTTTTTTATATTGACTGTGTATCCCAGGGCTTGCAGTAGAAGAATGACCCTTTTCAGGTCTTTTGTTAATTTGTTTTTGTTGTCCGCTTGTAACAGGCAGTCGTCCAGGTAAGGGTAGATTTGAATTCCCTGAAGCCTGCAATGAGCAATTACTGATGCCAGGCATTTCGTGAATACTCTGGGCGCAGTAGATAAGCCAAAGGGCAATGCTGAGAATTGATAATGCTCTGATCCTGCAAGAAATCTGAGGTATCTTCTGCAATTTGGTCGTATAGGGACGTGCAGGTATGCCTCCTTGAGATCTAGAGTTACCAGCCAAGACTCCTTGCCCAGCATGGGAAGAAGTTGCTGTAGGGTCAGCATTTTGAATTTTGGAACAATGAGGTATGTGTTTAAAGCGGACAGGTCGAGAATAGGTCTCCATTGGTTTTCTTTTCTTGGTACCAGGAAGAGTCTGGAGTAAAATCCTTGCCCTTGTTCCATAGATGGTACCTTTTCTACAGCTCTCATCCTTAGTAAGTGAGTTATCTGTTTTAGAGCTTCTGTCTTCTGATTTGGAGGTAGGTTTGGCATTCCTCTCTTCCTTGGTAGAGTATGGAAGTGAAACCTGTAACCTTGGGTCTATTGTCTGTAAAATCCATTTGTCTCCTGTGATGTAATGCCAGTTTACTGAAAATAAGGCTAGCTTCCCGCCTAAGGGTGCTTCTAGTTGTTCCCTGGTAGGCGGTGCCAGAGCCAAGTCACTGTGATTGTCCTGTGGAAGTGGTGGTGGCTGGATCTGTGGCTGTACCTCGCTGGTTGCTAGCCTGCCACTGACGTCCCCTGTAGGCACCTCTGGATTGACCCCTGCTTCTTGAGCGCCTATTCCTGCCTCTCTGAGCTCTGGAGGTGTCTGGAAAGGACCAATTCTTGGAAGGCCAGTTCCTGCTAAACCTTGGAGGCTGGACCTGCAAGAAATCCTTGACTGTCTGGACAGATTTTGCTTTCTCTTCCACCTTCTTCAGCACCTGCTGTGCAGGGGAGCCAAACAGATTGAGCTTATCCATGGGAGCATCTAGGAGCTTTGATTTAACATGGTCTGGTAAGGACTGCTCTTTTAACCATGCATGTCTTCTGATCACTGTACCAGTCACGGCTGATCTAAAGGAAGCCTCCAGTGCATCGTAGCCGCATTTTAAAGTATGATTACTGACCTGCTGAATGTTATGTACCATTTCCTGAACAGATTTTTTGTCGAATGGTTCATCAGAGGACAGTTTTTTAGTTAACTGGTCTAACATAAATTCCTGATACTGAATCATGTGGAATTGGCAGTTCAAGGCCCTAGCTGAAAGAGTAGCAGAAGTGTAAACTTTTTTACCCCATCTCTCTTAGGCCCTAGATTCCCTTTCAGAGGGGAGGGTTTTTTTGGCAGAGGTAGCTGCTACAGCCTTGGGTCCCTGGGAGATTGTTTCGGGATCTGCAAAAGGGGCCTTGTACAAATGATAATGTGTGTCCGGAACCCTGTAGTACCTATCGGGCTTAGCAGGGGCCGGAGGAAGAGAATCAGGAGCAGTACAAACATCATTAAATGCATCATCCACAACAGTAAGTACTGGAGGAATGGCTAAAGGCCTATGCTGTGGCAAATGCAAAAAGGTTCTAAGCCTTTTCCTAGAGTCTGAAAAATCCTGGCCCTGCCATTGAAATTGTTCCCTCATAGCATGCAAGGTTTCCCCAAAGGAAAATTCCTCAGGCGGAGAGGCAGAAGGAATGGACCTTTCAGCATCAGAGTCTTCATAAGGAGAAAAAGGGCCCTCTGGAGGGTTAGAATTATCTGATTCGTCAGAGGAGTCATCTGAATCAACTGGCTCAGGGGGCTCTACTCTAGGCCTCTTCTCAGGAGGGGGGTGAGTGGCCCTGTCTGGGTGTGGTAGGGATCCCCGGATCAAAGAAATGAGATCCTCTGCTAGACTAAGCATTTGTGAACTAGAGCTAGGCCTGTGAGAGGGGGGTCTTAGCAGGCACAGTTTTGGCAGATTTTGCTGCTTTAGCCCTGGCAAAGGCCTTAATCGACATGGATGCAGGAGGCCTAGCAGCTCCACGTGCAGGGGAAGAAGTATCCAAAGGGATAGTATCAGATAAATCCTGAGAACCTGCAAGAGCGGGTGGGATTTCAGTAGCAGATTCAGCCATGCTGGATGAGGCCTCGGTAGGAGGTAACCTTTCGGCCGAAGGAAGAACCGTGGACTCTGTTTCAGCCGAAACAGAGACACTTGCGGTTGGCTTAACCGCGGTTTCGGCCGAAACCGCGGACCGTGAGTGTCGGTCCTTTTCCTTGCGCTTTTTAGAAATTTGCATAGTCGGAGGATCCGACGGCATAATGTAAGCAAAAGCGGAGCCGAAAAACTCCTCAGCAAATTCCGACAGACGTCTAAGCGCCCGTCGGTTGAAAGAAGCACAGGCTAGACAAGCTGCTACGTCGTGGTCTGGGCGTAAACAAGGTAAGCAGTAAGAGTGGAAATCCTTATGAGGTATTTGTTTCCCACAAGTTAAACAGTTATTCACTTTTTCTGACATCGGCTGAGGCAAGAAAGAGTCCCCAACGGGGTACTTAGCTTTTTAGAAGTCTTCGGTAGTAGTAATCTCTGGTTCTGACCGACCGGCACTTGCGAACAGCTTCTGCTTCGGGCGCCACGTGGCAAGAAAGACCGAGGAAGATGGCGTCGGCTGATCCCTTTATACCCAAATAACTGCAGCTATGACGTCGGGCGAAGTGCGACATCAGCCGAGGCCAGACCCAGACTTTGGAATCCGGCCGACCGAAGGGCTGCCTGACGACAGGACAACCCAATTGTAAGGACTGCAGATGCATCCTTGAAGGACATCCACATCGCTACAACAGTCAGGAAATCTTTCTATGTGGCACACCTCATTACTAAGGGCTTTTCATCCAGAAAAAAGGAGGAGGTCATTGTCCCACTGTACTCATCCCTCATTAGACCCATTATAGAGTATAGAGTATAAATACCTCACTAAAAGAATCACAGGCCTAAAGCAGATGCCATATGCGGACAGTCTAAAAAAACTCCAGCTATACTCTGTAGCATATCGTCTACTCAGAGGCGATCTCTGCTTAACATACAAGGCCATGTCAAACCCTGAGCTGTTGGACATGCTCCACTTAAAAGAAAACCCAATCCCTCAGAGCCACATGCTCCAGAGATCTGAACCTTGTCATCACAATGAACAAAACATGCTGGAGGGATAGGTTGCAGACCCAGAGACTCCCCATACTCTGGAATAGATTGCCCACACATGTCAAGCACAGTGCCTCTTTGGCCCTCTTCAAAAGGAACCTTGATGATTGGATGGGAGATCATGTCAGTCACCCTGCTAGACAGGGCTCCATAGAAGTAAATATTGTGGGAAGAAATATCCAGGAAATTGTTATGGCTAGGCTTGTATAGGCCCTACAGCCGATAGCCTAGTACCAACCTATCAACCTCCAGCACCCTCTCTGTCCAACCAGTGCTTAGTTTCCCAGACAGAGTTATTTATATATATATATATATATATATATATATATATATACACACACACACACTCTTGGGGAAGGCTGGCACAGGTTCTCCAGCTATGCCCCTTCCTGCCAGACTATAAAGGTAGCAATCACCGCCACCAACCACTACACTAATAAAGGCCCTTACCAAGGAGTGTCCAATTACTGTGCAGTATTATTATCCAAATGGAAAGTGTGTCTGAGCAGCAAGACTACTGGAGTGGCTTTGTACAGTATCACTATATACATGCAATGTACTCTAGAGCTTAAATTATCTCTACACAAGACAGTCACGGTTGAAAGGTTTAAAAATATTTAATAAATAATAAAAACAAGACAATACTTCTTACTACACAGTGCTAGTCAAAGAGTTCAGACATCACAGGAAAATGCTCAACATAACATAATACTGTAGAATAGTTCTGACAATCTAGAAAACAGCTAAACTAAACTTGCTATTTTCTATCTTTTCCTAACAGCAATCACAGTTCTAAACAGACATATAGAGCAAAGCAGAGCACTGGTGAGTTGTCAGCTTTAGACAAAATCCAAAAATGCTCTGAGAAAGTCCTACACAGCCTGCTGACTCATTTTAGATTACATCATACTTAACACTTCTCTGGTTTCCCAGGCTAACCAGAACCTCTAAATTTACTTTTCTTAGTAAGCTTGCACAAGGTCAGGAAACCACAGCAATTAAAGACATTATTTATGTAAAATCTAGCAATTAGCTCTGTCTCAAAACAGAAAGACTCTGCTGGTTCAGACACCACTGCTTAGAACCCTGAGCTCAGACGGTTATAAAATGCTGGACTAATCAGCTTTCTTACAGCAGAGTGCACTGTTACAAGTTTGCAGTTCAACATCCAATACAGTCTTAACACATTTAAGAGAGCAAGCCTATGGCTTTTACTAATATTTACAAAGACATAAAATTATCTACAAATTCTATCTAGGTAGGCTTGCATCCTGCACCTATCTTCACAGTGTACATATCTGTTTTAATAATGTAACCCAGATGAAGAAAAAATTGTGGCAGTGGATTGTAAGCTGCAGCTGTGACTGATGCCAGCAACACAAGTTTCAGTAGTGAACCTGGGTGACAGATGTGTCATTTGGGAGACTGCGCAGCATGGCATAAAGCCTCCTTTCCTGTATAATAGATGGGGTGTTTTCACTGGTACTTGGCAGCTTATCTGTAGTAGTGTTATAAACTTATATAGTGTGCTGTAGGGGGAAACTACAGTGTATAGAAAATCCTAACCCTAAGCCTAGCCCCCCCCCCCCATTACTTTAGGCTTTGTCTAGATGTCTTGCACTAGGAGGTGGAGAGCTATGTCTAGTCTTCAATTTGCATTTGACTGTTATCCCAACAATTCCGTGGGAGTAGGTGGGGTTACATAATTAGGTACGCAAATTTTATGTTAAGAGTACAGCTTTTTTACCATTTTGTGCCTACTTTTCACAGGCCTTTGTCCAGATTTTTTATGTTTCCAGGTTGAGAGGTATACTTGTAACTAGTACCACGGGAAATTGCTAATAATGTTAGTTGCTTTTCCCTAACACGAATTAGCCCTTTAAAAGTAACAAGAAAAGTTTTTAATTTAAGCAACAGTGCTGTATAATACTTTACAATTGAATATATTGTATTTTCCCTCAAGTTTACACTATTTTAGACATTCTTGTATTTAGTACCACATGAAAAGTTAATGTTAGTTGCTTTTTTTAAACACAACTTAGCCCTATAAAGTTACAAGAAAGATTTTAAAGCAACAGTGCTGCACGATACACATGCTAGTCATTTTACTTTTTAAATTAAAACGGTTGTATGCATATTTAAAGGTTGTTAGTGTTACAAGGTTTTACAGTACTGAGAAATCCTACAAATATTTCAGGGACGAAACCAATTACCCATTTGTACTTTGATTTCTTTTTGGATTTTACTGCCTCTTCGTGTTTTGTGTGTTTTATTAAATTTATTTTTCATATTTTGGACTTTGGTATACATTTTGCAAACAGAACCCTTGTTGCACTACAAAGGTATTTTTACTGCCATTTTCTGTTCAGTACACACAGTATGATGTTTTTCCACTGCTCAATCATACAGGAAAGTAAAGAATTCTCCCAGCCCCACTTCACCGATTATTCCCCATATCACTCTACAGTCTTTCAACCAAGCACTGAAATTCTTAAGACACCAACAGCAAAACAGAAAAGGGGAGAGGGGGAAAAAATGTATGTAGCAATTTAGCAGCAAGTCACCAGAAGTCCAGGGGGGGGCGCACAAATTTTTTTAAACACAAAACCAAAAACATGGTTTTACTTTAAATAGCACATGTGATTCTAGCTTGATCACATTTATGAACTTACTTTAAACAATTGAAACAGAAGTTGCCTGACCTGTGCATTAGGTATAAAAATTCTGAATATGTTTTAACATTAATGTATATCTGCCCTGCTCACAACAAACCGTGCAATAATCTTAAACGCCAGTAATCAAGAAACAGGAAAATATACTTAAACCCCTGCCCTGTACCAGCCCCCACCCCCAAGGAAAAAAAATACATACCATCTATGTGTACACACACACACCACTAGACATTATGTAAACACATGAGACATGAAGCTGGCTCAATCTACAAAAGCTAAGTACTCCATTGGGCCTCCCTTTTCCATATTTTTTTTTTCTCACTGTTTTTTCCCGAAATTGGTTAGAGGTCAGGACTAATGCTTGCGTAAAATATGGAAAGCAACCCCCTGGGGATTTGTACATTTTGTTTTACTTGGGTTCAGAGCACAATGTGCCCCACAGCACTTTTTACTTTATAAATCACTTGATATTATAAGGCCAAATCACTTCAGAAATACACAGATCTTAATCTTGTTCCTTGGTTGAGCCTGACAGAGAGAGAGAGAGAGAAAGAAAAAGAGGGAGAGATAAAGAAAGAGAGAAAGAAAAAGAGGGAGAGATAAAGAGAGGGAGAGAGAGAGAAAGAAAGAGAAAAAAAAAAGAGAGGGAGAGAGAGAAAAAAAAGAGAGGGAGAGAAAGAGAAAAAGAGAGAGCAAGAAAGAAAAAAAGAGAGAGAAAGAAAGAAAAAAAGAGAGAAAGAAAGAGACAGAGACAGAGAGAGAGAGAGAGAGAGAGAGAGAGAGAGAGACAGACAGACAGAGAGAGAGAGAGACAGAGAGAGAGACAGACAGACAGACAGAGAGACAGAGAGAGACAGACAGGGAGAGAGAGACAGACAGGGAGAGAGACAGACAGGGAGAGAGACAGACAGACAGGGAGAGAGACAGACAGAGAGAGAGAGACAGACAGACAGAGAGAGACAGACAGACAGAGAGAGAGACAGACAGACAGAGAGACAGACAGACAGAGAGAGACAGACAGACAGAGAGACAGACAGACAGAGAGAGAGACAGACACAGACAGAGAGAGAGAGACAGACAGACAGAGAGAGAGAGACAGACAGACAGAGAGAGAGACAGACAGACAGAGAGAGAGACAGACACAGACAGAGAGAGAGAGAGACAGACACAGACAGAGAGAGAGAGACAGACACAGACAGAGAGAGAGACAGAGAGACCTTTCAGAAATCTGGTGACAGCATTTCTGCTTTTGACAACCCTCCAAGGCTCAAGATAATTGGGGGTGAGGCACTTCTGCACCCCCTTTAATAGCTAAGCACACTGACAAGACCCAAAGGCTTACATATCATTAGGGCTGCTTACTTCTGTTCAGGCCAAGTACATCCACTCAAACTGCACCAGAGCCACTAGGCAGGGACCTACTTCTGATGTATGGATAATTGTAACAAAAGGAATGCAGAACACTTACATATACATTCACAAGGAGATTCTGGGGGACCAGGTTCCGGTAGTGGCTGCCTGTCCAAGCTTTAGATGGCCGACACACCCAAACTCAGGTCCAAGCTACCACAGACAAAAGACCTGGCCTTGCCTCAGCCTCTTGGATGTTAGACATACTATACCAAGGTCTACTTACAAGACTTATTTAGGTTGGCAGATGGCCTCCCTCGGACATTATGAGGTGTAGGTAGCAGTGTCCTGAAAAGCATACTACTCCACGAATCTCTCCTGTAAAATGAAACCGGGATCCTTCCCCACAGGAATCTTAACAGACAAGTTGTTATACGTTGGGACAGCTTTCAGAGTCACAAAAAGAAAACTCTTCAGGAGGGGAGGCCGAAGGAAAAGATTCTTCAGCATCAGAATCCTCGTAGGCCGAATAAGTCTCCTGCTGGGGCTCTGACAACACAGATTCATCCGTAGACTCATCTGAAGAGTGGGGGTCAGAGGGCTCAACCCTGGGCCTTTTTGTCTGGAGGTGGAAGAGAGCCCCTGTCTGGGTGAGGTTGAGAACCTCTAATTAAGGAGATAAGGTCCTCTGCTAGGCTGAGAATTTGAGTGCTGGTGGAAGGCCTCTGAGAGGTAGACTTGGGAGGCAAAGCTTTGGCAAGTTTGGCAGCTTTAGCCCTGGAGAAGGCCTTAATGGACATGGATGCAGGGGGTCTGGCTGCACCACGTGCAGGGGTGGACTTGTCTAAAGGAATGGTGTCGGACATGTCCTGGACACCGGTTTCCGTAGGTAGTTCAATAACCGACTCGGCCGGAGCCTCTGAGGCCGAGGTAGTCGGTTGCAAGGTTTCGGTAACAGGAAGCACCGAGGACTCGGTTTCAGCCGAAACCGAGACACTCGCGGTAGGCCTGACCGAGGTTTCAGCCGAAACCGCGGACCGCGAGGCCCGGTCCTTGTCCTTCCGTTTTTTTTAACTATATGTGAAGTCGGAGTCTCCGACGGCATTATATACGCAAAGTTAGCCCCAAAATATTCCTCTGCAAACTCCGACCGACGCCTAAGCGTTCGTCGGTTGAAGGAAGCACAGGCAGAGCAGGCTGAGACGTCGTGGTCTGGGCCTAAGCAAGGGAGACAGTAAGAGTGGAAACCCTTATGAGGTATTTGTTTCCCACAAGTTAAACAATTATTTACTTTATCTGACATCGGCTGAGGCAAGAAAGAGTCCTCAACGGGGTACTTAGCTTTTTCGAAGTCTTCGGTAGCTGAATCAAAGGAGCTGGCCGACCGGCACTTGCGAACTGCTTCTGCTTCGGGCACCGCGCGG
This sequence comes from Protopterus annectens, assembly GCF_019279795.1. Classification (NCBI taxonomy): domain Eukaryota; kingdom Metazoa; phylum Chordata; order Ceratodontiformes; family Protopteridae; genus Protopterus; species Protopterus annectens. Next base: position 1,959,044,374 of record NC_056739.1, read on the forward strand.
CAAGAAAGACTGAGGAAGATGGTGTCGGCTGATGCTTTTATACCCCAGACGCTCTGACGTCGGGGAAAGTGCGACATCAGCCGAGGCCAGACCCAGACTTTGGAATCCGGCCGACCGAAGGGCTGCCTGAGGCAGGACAACCCATATGTTATGACTGCAGATGCATCCTTGAAGGACATCCGGGATCCTTCCCCACAGGAATCTTAACAGACAAGTTTTTATACGTTGGACAGCTTTCAGAGTCACATGCCAATTCTGAAAAAGAAGATATGTTTGCCTCAGCTTCACCACTTAATTTTATAAGGAGCACTTCCAAAAAAATGTCACAGCCAAGGATCTCAGAAATATCCATGGTCCAAGAAAAAGATTGACAACTGATTTTCTTGAGCCCACACTTCTTCAGTCTTGGAAGTAGTGGTAGTATCCATGACACATCCCTGTGGACTGACTCTTAACCCCCTTGACCCCAAGAAACCAGCCTGATTTTACATAGTGCTTGGGTCCTGCAATCACTTGTACAGAAATCCAGTGATGGACCCGGAGGTGGCCTACTCAAAAAGTCAAAGGTGCCAAGGATCACATATACTTTGCAAAATGGCAAAACAGTAGAATTCTTAAAAGATTTGGCAAAAAAGCTTTACACTTCAGATACCCTGCAATTAGAGCCTTAAACTGCTAGTTTCATAGGACTAAAAACCGCAAGTCTCACCTGGATCAGAGGAAATAAAAAGTTGAGGGGATGGAAGGCAAGGCTCTCCTGTAAGTGCTGCTTGAGCTTTGCGATGGCAGTTCCAATGCTGCAAAGCAATCTTTCAAATTCTTTCAAACGTAGCTTTGATGCTTAGGAAACAACAAGCGGGGAAGCTGCTGCATAATTTGTTCTAAGCCATGTATGCCTTCTAATGGACAGTCTTAATCTGCACCACCACCATTAAATGTGACAGGTTTTAAATCCAAGTCACTGGCATAAAATAATGTTCAAATGACGATATCGGAGTATGGCAAATGAGAACTACCTAGATAAGGATCATCAGCCACACCAAAACAAGCAACTAAAGAAAAGAACTATACAGGGGAGGGGCAGCAATAGGAGTCTAGGCCATTAATAATACCCCCTTCCCCCAAAACAGTTGTGAGCACAACCTCTGAAGGTCTATACCACCATCCCCAGGTCGTTCAGGGGTTGGGGTGAGGTTGACTGGGGGTACAAGGAGGAGCTGGTAAACCTGCAGACAGTGGGATGTAAGAAAAAAAAAAAAGGTTAAGCACTAGAAGGAAGGAGGAATAAGCTAGTAACTATAGCTTAAAAGTGACTCTTACATGAAGATGCCAGACGTTAACAAGGTCAGACTTTCAAGTGGCTAGGCATAACCTGTATGATTCAATGGTTAGAGAACACGCTTTTCTCACTCTGGAAGACGCACACTATTCAATTTTTATTTTCAGTCAAAACAAACTGTTCACTATCCCTCTTTCTAGATCTTTAATGACAGGGGCTATTTCTCTTACGTTGTACACATTCTTTCTACTAAGCACAGTCATTTCTATTGTACAAATTGTGCATTTTTGTTGACCATTGTGAAAAAAGGATCTTTTACTAAAATTATATTAACTAGTTTGCAGCAAATGTTGTTGCTCTGTCTAGTGTATAGCAAATACATCTTTAAATTAATCAAGGGTGTTTAATTCCAATAATCTATAATATGAACAGCAAATACAAAGAGTGAAAAATATAATAAAGTTAAAAGTATTTGTTTTTATCCAGTTTTTAATTAAAATATGGATCACACGAAAAAGCTCCTTTTATAGGACTGCATGCACCCAGCATAATAAATTTTGTGCAGTGTTTCACTCTAGCTCCTGGAAATACATCTTTAATACAAAAAAAAAGTCAACATTTTTAGAAGGCATTTGTTTCCCGTGTGTTTGTGAATGCTACTCTTAAAACAAAGCTGGAGTATATACTGTCCACATCTTTAAGAAGGAAGCTTCGTTCAAAGTGTGTTAATACGACAGAACTGTAAACAGGCAAAAGTTTGAATATGTAGGGAAAAGCCACAAACATCTCAAAAATTATTCAATTATTAGTAGAGCAAATACAATACTGCATGGTAGCCACAAGAATCAAGCAGAAGAGGTCAGAAATGACTGGGAAGACTAGCTATGCAATTCATGAAGAAACAACGGAAAGACATGTATGGCTCCCACATATGAAAAAGTCTAGAAGACTTGGGATCATAGGAAGTTACTAGGCTATTGGCCCCGAGGCCCTTATAAGCCTAGCCAAGAGTTTAGCCCATGTTTAGCCAGTCCAGCAGGGACACAGGTGGAATCCCAAGGGTGTATTTTCTGTTTCCCATCCAGTTACCCAGATTGCACTTAAAAAGGGATAAAGGGGTACTCTGCTTGATGTGGAGAGGGAGTATATTCCACAGATTGGGGGGGGGGGGGTCCCTCTGTTTCACAAACCTGTCCTGCCAACAAGTCCTATTGATATCACAGACCAGACTGAGGTCACATGTGTGGGTTACTCGAGTGGAGCTTGACTTGCGGATATACAGCAGTCCCATCAAGGTGGGGTCTGAGATTGTTTTGTTTGTCAGACAGAGGTCACCCTGAGGAGTCTGTATGAAACCAAGTAGAGGGACAGGGCTTTTAGCCTGTCAGTGTAGGACAGATGTTTTGAGGCCCTGGACTGTCCTGGTGAGGAACCTCTGTGGTCTCTCCAGCTGTTGCATGTGTTTTGTGAAGTACATGCTGAAAGAGGCGTTATATTCAATGGGCCTTATAAGGGAAGAATACGTGGATATTATGACCTCTTTGTCCCTGGATGAGCTACTCTTACTTGCAAGGTGAAGGTGGGCCATGTAGAAAGCTTTCCACACAAGAGGCAACATGGTGGTCAAAAGTCAGGTTGCTATGAACCTGGAGGTGCAAATCCCTCAAGACTGACTGCGTACTTGGGATGTTGTTAATTTGATAAATCGTGGGGACGTCACTCTCAGCAAAGTGGATGATAATCCATTTTTTGGTATTCAGCTTGAGGCCATGTTTCTGGCACCAGTCATTTATTTGGGTAAGACCCTATTGGAGGATAACCACATCACTAGGGAAATGATGACAGTGCCCAGGTCGCAATCTGCAAACTTGGTCAGCCATAGCCCACTCGGTTTTGGACTACACCTCAGAAAAAAGTATATCCCAAATAACAGAGGCCCCAAGACAGATCCACGGGGTACGCTGCTTGTTACAGGTCTACTACTTGAAGTGGCTTCCCAATTTTGACTAGGTGGGTTCTATCGGTGAGCCAGTTTGCTACCCATCTGGTAACATACGGATTGATGTCTTATTGAGAGACTTTATTATGCACGAGTGGGGAATATTATCGAAGGCTTTAGCCAGGTCAAGGTAGGCAGTGTGCACAGTCTTCCCCTCATCCATGGCTTTGGTGACAGTTTCAAAGTCGTCTACCAAATTTAACAGACATGACTGCCTCTTGACAAAACCAAACTGTGTGGATCAAGTATTTGCAGATTGCCAATGTCCTTATTTCACTGCCTTGCAGATCAGGCTAGATAGGCTGAAGGGTCTATAATTTCCCGGATTGGTGGTTGCTCCACCTTTCTGCAAAGGGATGACAGTGGCTGTCCTCCACTCAGCTGGGACGAAGCCAGTACTCAACTTTGATTGAACTGGACACCTAATGGTGCTGCAAGCTCCTGTCAGAGTTGATTAAGATGCAGCCTGGGATGTTATTGGGTCCCATGGATGCTGTATGTTTTCATCATTGAGAGGGCAGTAATGACCTGTTCCCTAGAGATAAGTGGATGGGGGCAGGTACTGGGGGATGTCCTGATTTACTGATGGGTGTGCTGGTGAAGTTTTTGCTGAATTCTGTCAGCCAGCAAGTTGGCTACATCTATAGCATTTGTGTATGTGGTGTCCTTAACCACCAGTTCTGAGCAGATCTAGGTGCTACCTTTGAGACTGTGGACATATGTGAATAAGGCCTTATGATCGTCTCTAGCAGATGTGGCCAATTTGGACTCAAAAGTTTGCTTTGGAGGATTTCACTAGTGCACTTATTTGCTTGTACAGGCTAAAGAGAGTGCTTCCAATTGGGCACCTGCTTCTTTGTCTTTGGCAGCAACTTTGTCCATGCAGAGTATGATTTCACCCTGTCAGGTACTCCTGATTCCATGCATCTGTACAAATGCTCACACAGGACTTTGGTGGCAATTCCTACAGAGGGGGAGGGGGCTGTGAAGCTATTTATAGAATCTCTCAGGAGGTTACAGTCTGCTTTGGAGAAGTTAGAGGAGGTCGGGTAACTTCAAAAGTGACTGCTTTATGGTCAGATCTTACCAAGGAGGATGACACTGTAGAGATGCTGCAATGGTTACACATGTTGGTTTATACCAAGTCCAAGACATTATCACCTCTTGGGAGGGTATCGACTAGCTGTTCCAAGGTGTCTGCATTAACAAAAATTGAGGAATTTCTACACATTTATGTTCTGGCATGGTTACTTCATCCAATCTATGTTTAGGCAGTTAAAAGTCCAAGGATCAGGGTAAAGGGTTGAATCTTGATAGATTTAAAGGAAGTCCAGATAGATAGCGTGGGCATCTCGAGTCAAACTTGGGGTCCTGTAGCTAGCTATGATTTGAATAGTTACCTTCTCAATGGTTAACTGCACCTGGAGTGTCTCATGTGTGTTACACATCTCCAGGCTGGTCACTCAGTGTAGGTTTGCAATATACATATTGAAATTCCACCTCCTTTGGTTTTGCTACTAGAATTTTTGCCCGGAAACGTTTGCAAAAATATTTGTATACCCAAAATGTTGAAGGTGTGATGGGGAAGTTAAGAGGTAACTGGGAACATGTGCTTTGGGAAAATAATGAATTGGCAAAAATCCCCATGGAATACTCATCAGGAATACTGGGCAAGCAAATGAGCGTAACTAAGGAAACCTTTTTTTTTTTTTTTTTTGAGCTGGGATACAGGATCTGAATCACTAAGCAATAGTAAGACCATGTCAAGTTTAATTCAGGTGGTTGCCAAAAAAGTAAATCACTAGAAAACGGAAATCAAAATCCAAAACAACAATAACTGAAGTGGTGCATAATTAACAGATATAAGAACAGGAGGTGGGATCTTTAGGAAAAGACAGGAGAAGTCTACACAGGAAAAAATGGAAATTATGGGAACACAGGTAGAAAAATGTTCAGGAGGAAGAATGAGATTTGAGAAGGCAAAACTGAATGATTAATGTAATACTATTCAGGTTTATAGGATATACATTATATACACGTCTTTAAATGTGAAGCAGTTAATACTGTTTGAATACTTTCATGTAAAATGTAAAGCCGCCTACAACTGATAATTCACTAAAGGTGTTGCAAAAACACAAACACACACACACACACACACACACACACACACACACACACACACACACACACACACACACACACACACACACACACACTCTCTCTCTCTCTCTCTCTCTGAACATTTGAAAACAAAATCAAGTACATTGACGTAAAGAAAAAAAAATGTGCAAGCACACAAAGCAAACAGGCCAAATTCTTCCACTACCTCCTAACACACAGAAGTTTTCAGTGCATTCCCTAAAAATATGCAATGACACAGAGCAGAAAAATTAATAGAGATCTACCACCTTCCAAAATATAGCAACAACCTTTCCAAACAAACATATGCCCTGCAGTCCTGAATTCCATCTATATTTTAGCTACAATGACCCTTCCACAATGTATTTCTCATCTCTAGCTCTGTGCCCCCCAGCTCCTCGTGCAGGTGTCAGACAACTCTACTTTGCTACTACTCTAAAAACAAATTGTCACCTATACTGACTTATCTATGTTTTCAGGTCTCTAAGCACAACTTAGTGAAACATGAAAATTTGCTTGTAAGCGCAAAGCCCAAAGCACTTCAAAATTTTCCAACTCCTTCACCTGGAATACCTCACATATTCTACACCCGCAACTTTTTCTCCTACTCCACCCTTCACCAGTACAAGGTTGATGCAAAGCAATATTTGTGCATCATAAGCTATGGATACTTGTATCTTAACAGTAACACACACACACACACAATTATCCCATAGTTATGATTCTAGATGTTGAGAAAAAGTTAACAAAAGGTAGCTAGCTGGGGGGCGTGGCCAAGGATGAACACAGGATAGCAGCAGATTTCTTCAGCTCCACCAATTTCATTATATTGACAGGAATTAATTACTTATTAATTTTTGAAGTAATTTTCTTTCTAAATATGTTTGTTTTATATAGTTCTTGAACTATATCTAAAAAAGAAAGGAAATCTTAATAATATTCCTGTCAGAAATTACTTTGGAAATTTTCCTGTCAGTTTATCAGTCTGAAATGAGTTCCAGTAAGACAAATTCTCAAGACTCCAGCATCAAGAAAGAACTTCAGTCTCTGATAATTATAGTCCAGCAACTTACTGCTAAGATGGATAAAATGGATACTAAAATAGACACTTTCAAAGAAAAAACTACAAAACAAATAGACTTGTTACATATGGACCTGCAACAACAGAAGATCCAGATGACAGGCATAGAAGAAGCTGTGAATGACATGGAAAATAGAATACAAGAAGAGGAAATCAACATTGAGTTTCTGCTGAAACAAAATACACATTTACAAACAAAGCTGGATGACCTGGAAAATAGATCTAGGCTTAACAACATTAGGATTTTTGGACTGCCAGAAAATATTGAAGGTAACAATATTACTTCTTTTTAACAACATGGCTCCCTAAAACTTTAGATTTACCAGAAGCATTCTCTTTTGGTATCGAAAGAGCACATAGATCTATAGCTAATACTAACTCTAACAAAAACTATCCTAGATCAGTTATAGTTAGATTTCTATCATCTTTTGATAAAGAGATGGTTCTTAAATCTGCTTGGGCTAAAGCTCCTGTTAAGATTAATGAAACAACTGTGCGTTTTGACAATGACTATTCTTCCATGGTATTAGCTAAAAGAAAAGTTTTTCTGCCACTAATAAGGGAGCTTAAAAAAGCACAGTTTAAAACATACCTTCTGTTTCCTGCCAAGCTTAAAATCTTCCTTCCTGATGGTCCTAAAATTTTCGATGACTTAGACTCTGCTTTACTGTTTATCAAAAAAAATAAGATTTTGGAAAAAATAGAAGAAATGGAATGGGCTAGTCCTTCGTTAAAGAGACTGGCAACTGAAACTTCGTGGAAGACTTCAGAGAAGAAGAAGAGACTAAAAAACAAATGATTTGTACTATGTTTTTTTTTTTTCTCTCTCATCATTTTATTTTATTAATCTTTTTAAATATAGTTCCTGCATTTCCAAGAAGCAACAAATATTTTGAAAAAGATTTAATCAAAGTTATTCTCTGTGTGCAAAGAAATGTTTTGTTTCATAACTAGTCAAAATATCTGGAGATTTAATTGCAAGCTGTGATTTAACTTGTTTCTCTTTCTGAAGAGGAAAGATAAGGTCAGTAATTTGATACATTTTTTTTTCCTTTAAAAGTTTATATGTTCTTCAAATGCTATTCCTAATTATACTTTCTTGATTACACTGCTTATGCTTGTTTGTAAATAATCTGTCATGCTTTAACCAATAATAATTAGAACTAAATAATAGTAAATATGTTTTTTTTTAACTCTATTAATATAAACAGTAAGTAACATTCTATTGTATATACTTCTCATAGCTTTCTCTTACATTTTTTTTTATTTCTGCCTTACACCCTTTTACTTTCTACTCTCTTTTCTTTTCTTTATTAATATATAGAAATGCTTTTGATCATATAGACACAGTAAATAATAAGATTTGCATAGGAGTTGAGTTGGGACAGAAATGTTGAGTTTTGTTACTTATTAATAATTTTGGGCTTGATTTCACTTACACAGAGTCTGTAATAACCTGTAGAATGCATTGTGAAGGTTTTGTCATGTTTAGATGCATTTACACTGCTAAATGAATGTTTGTCACTAGTTTTTAATAAGTTTCCCGCCAAAATGTTGAGACAATCTGGGATGTGGGCTGTCTCATGCACAGTGTCCATGAGCTACTTCAAAAGCTTCAACTCTCAGAATTCTCACAGAGAAGCTGAAAGCAGCTAGTCTCACCTTTGACCTAGATATCACACTGACACATCACAGAAAA